>NW_016806721.1:109896-127674 GCF_001698545.2 Rhinopithecus bieti
GTATTAATAGAATTATTTCATAGTTATAGACCTAAAAGTACACAGACAGTGTAAATGAAATTCTCATTGATGTTCTCTCCCATGGCTTCCCAAAGTGAATTATATATGTGACATATAGTAAATATTTAAGATATGGAAATAATGTCTAACAATTTGATGAAAATAATTTTATTTAATCTTGAGATTTATCTGTGTATATGTATTTTTTCTTTTGTAAATATTTTATTATTTTTACTTTATAAAGTATATGTAGATTCCTAAGGTAGAAAAAAAAAGTGGGAGAAAAAAATTAAATACAAAGGCCATGGTAATTTTTATGATTAAACATAAAACTTTAATGTAGTAACTAAAATATGAGAAAAGAAAAATCACACAATTTCCTGAAGAACATAATTTTTTTTTCCTATTACTAAATTTCTAATGCAATTAATCACATATGGAGAACAATTAATAATTTAATGGAAAATGTTCTCAACACAGGTTTTGTGGCAATTTAAGAAGTAGAATTCATGTAGTGAATTATTGTAGGAACCCTCAATAAAAGCGCAAGACATTGCATTGAAGTTCTCTTTGGTGCAGGCATTCTGCCAGAGGCCACACTCATATTAGCTCAGTATGAAGTCTTTCTGATGCCAGGCTCTATCAAATGTTAGAATGTAGACTTCTGAGAAAAATGAGTAGTTTTTCTCATAGACTTTTTCTTTAAAATAACATAATGTCTCTCAGCTAGAATGTTAACGAGAAATTATAGCCTCTGGCAACTAACGAGGGCTAATATTCTCCATGGCTGATTAAGGACAGATGCATTAGCTTTCCTGATAAGGATAACAAATGTTAGGATAAGCATTTTATTATGAAAAGTAAGGAAATAAGGCCGGACGCGGTGGCTCACGCCTGTAATCTCAGCACTCTGGGAGGCCGAGGTGGGCGGATCACAAGGTCAGGAGATCCAGACCATCCTGGCTAATGCGGTGAAACCCCGTCTCTATAAACATACAAAAAATTAGCCGGGCGCAGTGACAGGCGCCTGTAGTCCCAGTTACTCGGGAGGCTGAGGCAGGACAATGGCGTGAACCCGGGGGCGGAGCTCGCAGTGAGCAGAGATCGCGCCACTGCGCTCCAGCCTGGGCAACAGAGCAAGACTCCGTCTCAAAAAAAAAAAAAAAAAAAAAAAAAGAAAATTAAGGAAATAAATGTCATGGAAGTCTTATTTACAAATATGTTATCAAAGCCATGTCTGAAATAATTTTGATTGGAATGTTTGTAAGATGGGAAAGAAAAAAAGGAAACACCCTAAACTTTATTCTTAGTTAAAAGAAATAACAAAGATGCACACACACACACAGATATTTATATATCACAGAGAAGGAAAATATATAATTGTTTCTAAAACATTAACTACAAAATTACTAAATATATTAAAGTATGGTCTGTATGTGATTTTATGTTTCAACTCAAATTATTCTTCCTTTATATAAATGTAAAACAGCTTCAGATTTATTTTGTTGTATTGTAAAATTTCCCATGTGATATTTTATAAGATAAATGCATATAAGACTTTTTTCTTATATGCATTTGACATATGCCTACTTTAAAAATATTTCTAACAAAATGCATTATGTAACTCTATGGCTTGAAATAATGAGTGAATTCACCTAACCAGCCTCCTTAGTATGCTAATTAGCATTTATATATAGTTTTTTTTCACCATTTTATTATGTCAGAATTTTACTAAATCACTAAAAGTGAATTCCCCAAATAAGACAAATTCAGTAAAATGTTTTGTTCCTATAAAATGCATGATCCTTATCTCCTAATTTATTTTTTAAATCTCAAAGATATTAAAATACTACAGTAGAAATTTTAAATTAATAGATGTTACTTTTTGAGGAGTTTTAGGTTTACACGAAAATGAGCAGAATGTACACACAATTCCTATATATCACCTCACTCCACAACCCCAGTTTCTCCTATTATTAACATCTTGTGTTATTGTGATACATTTGTTACAAGTGATGAGCCAATATTGATAGATAATAGAGTCAATATTGATATGTAATTATTAACTAAAATTCATAATTCACATTAGAATTTACTCTTTGTGTTGTGTATTCTAGGGGGTTTGACAAATATACAATGACATGTATTCACCATTACAGTATAATGTGAAATAGTTTCTCTGCCCTAAAAATTCCATTTGTTCCACTGAGACATCCCTTCCTCCCTACCCAGAATTCTTGGCAACCACTGACCTTTTGACTGTGTTCATGATTTTATCTTTTCCAGGATGTCATATAGTTCAGAGGAATTTGATCAAGTCACACAGTAGGAAAGAATGGAGGTCGGTCTAGAATCATGATCTAGGACTATGATAACTATTTTCTTTCCACTGAAGTCAATGGTAATAAACTTTGGAATACCTAGTAGCTTAGCCCCGGCTAGAGTTGAACCTTTTTCTCTTTTTTAAGAAATCTTCAGGACATGAGCAATGGAATTCAAACTTCTGGGAAAGCTGGGAAATAAGTTTTCGATAGCACTAGGCTTAGGCTTAACTCACATTATTAAACAGAGCTTCTAGACCCAAGGGAGATTAGGAAGACCTCTCTTCATAAGGAAAACAGATAACGGCAGAGATAATGTGTTTGTTGTGTTATACTTTTCTGCATAACCTATACCCACACATTTATTTGCCATTTGTAAGAAACATTCACACATTGTTTTTCTGGGCATATTCCTAGGACTCAAATTCTAGGTCAGAGGATATACATATATCCCAGAATTTAGCATAAGTAGATCTGCCAACAGTTTTCCAAATGTACCTTCTCACCGGTAGTGTATGAGAGTTCCACATGTTTCATATTCTTACCAGTTCTTAATAGTGCCATTCTTTTTAAGATTTCTGACTCTAATAGATGTGTAGTGAAAGTTCCTGGTGTAATTGGCATGTCCCTGCTGAGTAATGAGGTTAGTCACCTTTTCGTAAGTTTATGGGTATTTTACTATCCTTTTCTATGAAGTTTACTTTTCAGTTCATTGGCTTAATTTTCCATTGTGTTGATTATCTTACTGTTTTATAGGAATTCTCTACAGAATATGAAAAAAAATTGTGTGTGTATGCACATGTACATTTGCATTTACTTGTATTTATGCTTTTATTTTGCCAATGTGTATGCCTACAAGTGAAATTACTGTCAAAATTTTGTCCTAAATTTGTTGTGTCATAGAAACCCACTATCATTACACTCTAGTGATGTATAAATTCTCATTGTTTCACATTCTTAAACTTGATGTTATAAAAATATTATAGTTTCAGTAATTTTGATGGGTATATAGGGGTATATCATCATGGTTTATATTTTCATTTGTAGCTCTTCTCATGTATAAAACCACAATTGACTGTTTCATTCAGTAACTTAAGTCATTATATTCTAGTTATTTATCCTGTGCATAACTCACATTTTCTACATACATATTCATGTGACCTTCAGACTGCAAATTTTACTTCTTCTTTTCTAAGCCTTTGTTCCCCCATTTTCCCTTTCTCTTCTGCATTGTCTAGTGATTTACTTTCATTTGTTATAAATTGTAGGTTGGTCATTACTTTCTTTCAGGGTTTGAAGATGTTTGCCTGTTCTGTTTCTTATAATGTTTTTAAGAAGTTAGCTGTCAGGTTTATTGTTGTTATTCTGTAGTTAACATATTGTTTTCCGTTACTGATTTGAAGATTGTCTTTCTTTTTGATTTTCATTAGCCTTACCACATTGTATAGAGTGTAGCTTTCTTTGTATTTTTCCTGGTTTGAGTTTCATAGACTTATTGAATCCATTGCTGGATAGTTATTTGTTAAATTCGGCGTCCATTATTCAATTAAAATAGCTCAGATATTTTCCTTATCTAAGGTCTTCTGGTCTCCTCTGCTCCTGTGTACCCCTGTTCACTTGTTTTTGGTTTCAATGCACATATTTGTGAATGAAACATCTTTTACTGATTTCAATGGTTCTCTCTTTAGCTGTTCCCAATCTCCCACTGTGCCCATCAATAAAGTTCTTAACATCAATTATTGAATTGTTCATTTCTATAATTTCCACTTAATTCTTTTTCGTGGATTGCAATTCCTTCATTAAATTTTCTATCCTCTCGTGTATTTATCTGAATACGTGAATTATAATTATTTTGATTCAATATCTGAACCCTCAATTAGATTTCCTCTTTTTTTTGTTTGCATTGCTTCTTTTTCCCCTTTGATACTAATTCTTGGTGTGATTGCTGTTTCTGAATAAACTCTATACTTAGGGTCTGAAAAATAAATGATGGATACTCTCTATAATGTTATCTTTGCTTAGAGAGGATTTACCCTCTGCTCACTAAATAAAATTAGGGTGAGAGATGACATGACACTGTGATTCAGATATTGTGAGTCTCCTCTGAATCTAGATTATTCTCTCTCTAAGATACAATCCTCTCTGCCTCCCAAATGAATATTGTAATATTTACTAGAATCCCTTCTCCTGACTGAGTACTAGTATTTAATTTTTGTTCTACAGCACTATGCTATTTTGGAACATTTCCTTGAAATTCTTATATATTTAAATTTAGCTCCTTAGCCTCTCCCTGGGACACATAATAACCAGCAAATGACTTGAGGGAAAAGGTATGCAGAGTACAAGTTACAATTTTCTTAATCTCTCTGTTTCCCAGGATCTTAGTCTCTCAATTTCTGACTTCCTTGATAGACCTGGAATTAAATGTTACAGGCTGGTGTTGAGTGTCTGTGACTTTTGCAAGTGCACAGTGCAGGCTGACAGTGGATCTAGCATTCTGGGTTCTGGAGGATGGTGGCCCTCTTCTTGCCCCTCTACTAGGCAGTGCTCCAGTAGGAACTCTTTGTGGGGGCTCTGACCCCATAGTTCCCTTCTGCACTGCACTAGCAGTGGTTCTCCATGAGGGCCACATCCCTGCAGCAAACTTTTGCCTGGGCATCCAAATGTTTCCGTACATCATCTGAAATTTAGGCAGAGGTTTCCAAACTTCAGTTCTTGACTTCTGTGCACCTGTAGGCTCAACACCATGTGGAAGCTGCCAAGGCTTGGAATTTCCACCCTCTGAAGTCATAGCCCAAACTGTACCTTGGCCCCTTTCAGTGAGGGCAGGAGCGGTTGGGACCCAGGGCACCAAATCCCTAGGCTTCACACAGCCCGGGGACCCTGGGCCCAGTCCATGAAACCACTTTTTCCTCCGGGGCCTCCAGGTCTGTGATGAGAGGGCCTTCTGTGAAGGTCGCTGTCATAGCCTGGAGATAATTTTCCCCATGGTCTTGGTGATTAATATTAGGCTCCTTACTACTTATGCAGATTTCTGCAGTCGGCTTGAATTTTTCACCAGAATATTGGTTTTTCTTTTCTATCACATAATCAAGCTGCAAATTTTCCAAGCTTTTATGTTCTGCTTCCCTTCTAAAACTGAATGCCTTTAACAGCACCCAGGTCACCTCTTGAACGCTTTGCTGCTTAGAAATTTCTTCTGCCAGATATTCTAAATAATTTCTCCCAAGGTCGAAGTTCCACAAATTTCTAGGGCAGGAGCAAAATGTTGCCAATCTGTTTGCTAAAACGTAACAAGAGTCACCTTTGCTCCAGTTCCCAAGAAGTTCCTTATTTCCATCTGAGACCACCTCAGTCTGGACCTTATTGTTCATATCCCTGTCAGCATTTTGGGCAAAACCATTCAACAAATCTATAGAAAGTTCCAAACTCCCACATTTTCCTGTCTTCTTCTGGGCCCTCCAAACTGCTCCAGCCTCTGCCTGTTACCCAGTTCCAAAGTCACTTCCTCATTTTAGGGTATCTTTTCAATAACACCCCATTCTACTGGTACCAATTTACTGTATTATACTGTTTTCACACTGCTGATGAAGACAGACCTAAGACTGGGAAGAAAAAGAAGTTTAATTGGACTTACCCTTCCACACCGCTGGGGAGGCTTCAGAATCATGGCAGGAGCCAAATGGCACTTCTTACACGGTGGGACAGGAGAAAATGAGGAAGATGCAAAAGTGGAAACCTCTGATAAACCCATCAGATCTTATAAGACCTATTCAGTATCATGAGAATAGCACAAGAATGACTGATCCCTATGATTCAATTATCTCCTCATAGGTCCGTCCCATAACACATGGGAATTCTGGGAGATACAATTCAAGTTGAGATTTGGGTGGGGACACAGCCAAACCATATCAGTTGGCAAGTGGTTTGAGAAAAAAATGAACAAGGGCTTGAAACATAAACATCTCTGATTTTCAGCCTCTTGTCACTTCAAATCTAGCTAGCCCAAAAGGATGTTACCCCACTTCACACCCATTAGGGTGGCTATTGTTAAAAGACAGAGAAACAAAAGGTAACAAGCATTAGTGACGATGTGGAGGAATTGGAAATCTTGTGCATTGCTGAGAGCGATGTAAAATGGTACAGGCATTGTGAAAATACAGTACACAATTACTCAAAATATTGAATGTGAAACTACCACATGATGCAGCTAATGTGCTTTTAGATATATACTCAAAAGAATTGAAAGCAGAGTCTCAAAGAGATATTTGTACATCCTGTTCATAGCAAAGTTATTCACAATATCCAAATGAAAGTTGCAACCCAAGTGTTCATTGACAGATAAAAATATAGTACAGTATTATTTAGCAGCAAAAAGGAAGGAAATTCTGGCACATGCTACAACGTAGATGAATTTTAAAGACACAGTTAAATAAGTCATATACAAAAGGACAAATGTTGTATGATTACACTTGTTTGCAGCCCCTAGAGCAGTCCACATAAATAGAAGGTAGAATAGCAGTTAACGGGATGGGGGAGAGGGGATTCAGGAGTTGTTGTTTAATGGGTATAAATTTTTAGTTGGGGTTAATGAAAATTTCTTAAGATGGAGAGTGATGATGGTTAATCCAGCAATGTGAATGTGCTTAATGCCACTGAACCGTACACCTAAAATTTATTTAAATGGTTAATTTTATTTTATGTATATTTTACCACAATAAAAAAGCATGGTACTTTAAAAAATAATTGGTTTTGCACTTTAGTATGTATCAGAGATTTTCTAGCTATTATCAGTGGATGCATTAGTCTGCTATAAGCTACTGTGTCATAGGTTCTCTAGTTACTTTTGAGTATTCTATACACTCATTTTGTCAACCTCAGTGAATGTTTATCAAGTACTTGCAAGTACTTGTGCTTGTACATAAAGGTCATTTTGATAAATTCTAGAGATAAAAAGACAGGAAGACATTATCTCTTCCCTTATTAAAATAAGACCACAGGGATAGAATATCCAGTAAACCAGTGAACTGTAATGGGTTGCAATAAATACATGAATAAAAGAAAAATAGGCTGTTACAGAAGCAAAGAAGATAGAATAGGACACATTAAGGGAATGCTTGTAAAACAATAAAACTGTTGCTGTAATTGGATCGTAACTAACCAGAGTATGGTTTAGACTATGAAAAGCATTTTTGGTCAGATTTTCCTCAGATGCTGACAAAATTGGCTTTATAAAAGTATAAGAGTGTTAGCAACGTGAGGAAAAATCTTAATTGGATATGTTAATGACAGTAAGAACATTTAGAAAAACGATATGATATCGTAGGCTGGAGGTGAAAGGAAAAAAACAGAATTAAAACAATAGCAGTGAAGATAAAAGGGGAATAGAATTGACCATATCTGCAGCAGATTTTACTTTATTTTTAACTTCAGGTGTAGAAGATCGAGGTCATTCTATTTGTCAGTTGATGTAACAGTGTCCTTGTTATATCGTTTGTTCCTTCAATGTTCCTCTCTTACTCTTTACTATTAATTTTTAATTCATTCTTTCATCTCTTTTTTTATATTTTCATTCTATTTCTAATATTAGCATCTGCTCTCTCTTTATAGTATTCTATTCTTTTTAATAATTATTTCATTCCTGTGTGTTTTTACTAATACACTCATCAATTTTATGTACACATTTTAAATTTACATATATCGTTCTAGTTCTTATTTCTTATCTCATATATACTGGTCTTTTTAAGTTCCATCCTTTTGGCTAGATCTGTTCCTTTGCTTCACATAGCTACATGGTACTCCATGGTGTTCATGTGCTATGCTTTATTCATCAGATTTTTCAGTAATAGATGCTTAGGTTTTATTCAAGTACCAACATCCTAACATGCCTGCACACAAATAAACCATGTAAGCCTATTATCAAACATATTCATAGGATATGGCAACTGATTGATTATGTGGAATAAAAAGAAAACATTGATGATGACTCTGAATTTTGTACTGAAAGCTTGGAAGATGATGAATAGTGAGGTCATTACCTGCAATCACTTCTCCTAATATCCCATTAAACATCATACTTTGTGTCCTAATAGTTTTCTTAATGTTTCTATATTTAAACATTTAGAGAACAATCATTCTCAGTAGTCATTTTCAAAACTTGGTTTAACATTCACATAGAGAAGAGATGTTCTTTCTCTGGTTTTTAGGCAGGTATAAACCAAATTAGAACTGCATTATTTGTCTGGACTTGAGCGACTGTACACAATTACCATTGTTTACAAATACTTTAAGGAAGTCTATGATAGTGAAATTACTACAGAGGAAAGTTTGCAGTAGAAGTAAAGTGCTTTCCTAGCACTGATTGTTCTTTAATAGCACACTCCGGAGAGAAAACAAACATAATATGTTATAGTTGTCAACATGAATATTCTTTTATACTGATTTTCTTCCCACTTGGCAGAAATATTAATGTACTAATTTCTGTAACATAGATTAAAGTTCACTCTTATTTTTGAGCATCAGCCTTCCCTTTGCCTTAACAATGTCTGTGCATTTGTCCAGGCTGAAGCCAGGAGGACCAATGACTGTGCGGAAATGTGGCTTAAATGACAGACATCTTTTTCTTACATGCTCCTCAAAACACGAAAACTCTTGTCAAAAGAAGACGCTTTCATACACATTTGTAGCATCAATACTTGAATTTTCAAATTGGCAATTTAAAACCTTTTAAAATTTATTGTAAAGGCAAAAGAAGTCTATTTGTTCACTCTATTTCATAAGAAAGTTTTCAAAAATAAGCACTAAATAATGTATGAGGAATAAAGTAGATGCATATTTTAATGAGTTTCAATTTAATGTTTAAAAAGTATTATGCATTTTATTGCATTTCAATAAAAACATTTCTCAATAAATGAGAATAACACCATCAAAGAGCAGGATGGAGCAGAGAGAGAAATCAAGCTGTGACAGAGCAATTGCAACCTCTACTAAGCACCACCCACCCCTACACAGGATATGGGGAGCTAGAATGGCTCTTGAGAATTGTCCAAAGGTGAGATGGGATAGCTGGGTCTGTATACTCTCAAATTTTTCAACAGTTACATAAGCCACCCAGGTGGGTGTCTACCTTTGGAAAGATGGCTTTATTCTGCTGACAATGATGCCAACTGAGTTTTCTATTGTTGGTTCTCCTAACAGTTGGGACAAATCCTTCATTGAAATGAGATAGGTGACCCATCTTGAGGCGTGACCCAGCTCGTTCTTGCTTAGGAGTCTGAGCCTTTCTCAGGCTAAGATGACTGCACTTCCGTTTACTGTCGAAATTTGCTAAGAAGGTCAATAGGTTCTGGGTCCCAAAACTGATGAAACTTGGGCAAGAAACCTTGACTTCTTTATTGGAGTAACTGCCTTAGGTCTCCTGTGCATCCGTCCTTGATATCTTGCATGCTACAAATTAAACAGGATCCTTGTTGATGAACATTTTCTTGGCCTCCATGGACACTAAGAGTTATTAAGCATCTCCTCATAACCTTCTGTGTGTTACACTCCTGGTTATTCCTCTGACCCGGGCCCTCATTGCCATAATTGTGTTCATCTGGCTTCTGGCTAGCACTTGATCTCTGTTGTGTCAATGCTCTGCCATCTCCATTGCTAAAAGTGAGCCCTGTTTTATAACCATCTTTTCTCTTGTCAGCTGTGACCCATGCAGGGGAGGGACCACTGGACTTCTTGGTGGTTCTTGTATCATTCTCACCCACAATTTTTAATGGCCTTGATAATTGATATGTCCTCTGTGCTTTTTCATAGGTCATACTTATTTGGTAGGTTTTCCAGCCGTACCCAGTGTGTTCATTTCACTATATCTACTTTCCTGAGACTTTCATTCCCTCTTCCACCATCTGCGATAGCAATTCTGATATTTTAACCTGACTTAACTGGGTCCTCACTTTTCCCATACTTCCAGGAGTCATTCTAGTGACAAGTTTGAGTTGTCTCCTATAGTCCTTTCCAGTAGTAAAATCCTGTATCCCGGAAGAGTACTCGAAATCTAATCTTATGTTCTGACCACATGATGAAGCACCCTCAGAAAATAATCTCACCCCTACTCTCCCTCCTCCTGCTGAGACCTGCTGATTGGGTCTTGCCACTCCTTCTAAATAGGTAATAGTCCCTTCCACCTTCTCAGGGCCAACTCGTACACAGTGTTGTGTTGAAACTAAGCCCTAGTTTTATAGATAGTGGCTGGGAGAGCACGTGAATAAAGATAGACATGGAAGGGGGCAATTGCAGACTTGTGTGTGAAAGCCTTCTGCATGTCTTCCATGAATCAGAGGGAGAGTTCCAGCCATTTGTTGGGAGGGGTGGCCTACTTCTAAAGGTGTAGACATTTTAGGGAACTATGGAGATACCTGAAAGGGCTTACAGAGACTACTCACTCATAGTCCTCCCAGTAATTGGGACAATAGGTCCTTACTTTAACGGCTATATGTACAGCACATCCCTGTGTACACCTGGAACAATGCCAGAATAAAGGCAAGTAGAACAGTTGAAAGCAAGTGTATGGGATGTGGTGACTGGTCCATTATGAGGATTAGAAATGAAGAGTCCAGGATGAGAATCATTTTTCCATTAAATAGAGATGAAAGTAATTCTTTGAGGTAAGGAGCACAACGGAAGAAACAGTTCGAGTTGAGAGATGATTACTTTGTTTGAGACATACTTGGTTAAGGGTACCTGTGAAATCCAGCAAACAGTAGGCAGTAAGCAGCCGAATGCCTTTGTTTCAAGTTCAAACGATAAGTCTGGGTTTTAAAAATCTGGTTGTAGATCACAATGAGATATCATCTCACACCAGCCAGAATGGCCATGATTAAAAAGTCAAAACATAACAGATGCTGGTAAAGTTGCAAAGAAAAGAGAATGCTTATACATTGTTAATGGAAGTGTGAATTAATTCAATCATTGTGGAAAGCAGTGAGGCAATTTCTCAAAGAGCTAAAAACAGGACTATCATTAGATCTAGAAATCCCATTACTGGGTATATACCCAGTCAAAGGAATATAATCATTCTATCATAAAGACATATACACATGTATGTTCATTGCAGCACTATTCACAATATCAAAGACATTGAATCAACCTAAATGCCCATCCATAGTAGGCTGAATGCCCATCAATTGTAGACTGAATAAAAAAATGTGGCACCTATACACTACGGAATGCTGTGTAGCCAATAAAAAATAAGAATGATGTCATGTCCTTTGCCCGAACATGGATGGAACTAGAGGCCATTATCCTTAGCAAACTAACACAAAAGCAGAAAACCAAATACTACATGTTCTCCCTTATAAGTGGGAGCTAAATTATGGGAACACTTGGACACACAGGGGGAAACAAGAGACACTGGGGTCTACTAGAGGATGGAAGGTGGGAGGAGGAAGAAGATCAGAGTAAATGACTATTGGGAGCTAGGATTAGTACCTGTTGAGGAGATAATGTGTACAATTAACCCCTATGACATGAGTTTATATAACCTGTAGATGTATTCCTGAACATAAAAGTTTAAAAAAAAAAAAATATGGTTGTAAAAATAAATTTTGGAATTAACAATGAGTAAAAAGATGCTGTACCTGCCTGCAGTAAGCTTATAACCTGATGCAGGTATAATCACAAGCTAACACACAAACAGAGACTGGCACAAGCTCTGGTAAGGCTGTTGAAGGAAATGTGCATGGCGCTGTGATTCGAAAGTTCTGAGATTGTATGGAAGATATCTTCAGCAAGATTTGTCTGAATTTCTATACAAAGGATGAGACAGAGATAATTATGAAGGAGGAAAAAGATTGGAGAGAGGCAATAATAAATGTCATGCCCCTGTGGCAGGAGCTTGATTTAGCTAAAAGAATGTTAGCCATGGTTGTGGATGAGATCACCAAGAAGGCATGTGAATATGTAGGTCAGTGAATCTTTTAGAATGGATCCAAGTATTCTCATACTAGACAGGCAGTATTTTAGGAAAAAAGAGAGGAGAGGGAGATAATTGTGAGATCATGAAACCAATGGAAGTATTGGAAAAATCAAGGGAAGTACAGTCAAGCACTTGAGCCTCAGGAACAAGAACCAGGGACATGTTTGCCAACAGCAATGAGTCTCCTTTATTCTTTGCCCTTTTTTAAACTAGATTTATTCTCTCTCACTGAAAACTGGCTTTCTCTATATAATTGGAAATGTGGTCACAGTTAGCTCCCCCTTTTACATCCAAAGAATCAGAATGGCCACTATTAAAAACTCAAAAAATTACAGATGTTGGTGAGGACACATAGAGAAACAGAGAATGCTTATACACTGTTGGTGGGAATGTACATTAGTTCAGTCCCCAGGGGAAAACAATATGGAAATTTCTCAAAGAAATAGAAATCAACCCAGCAATTCTATTACTGAGTATCTACTCAAAGGAAAATAAATTATTCTGTGAAAAAGACATTTACACTCGTACGTTTATCTTAGTCCTATTCACAGTAGCAAAGTCATGGAATCAAACTAAGTATCCATCAACAGTGAACTGCATAAAAAAAATGGTACATATATACCAGGAATACTACACCGCCATAAAAAGGAATGCAATTGTCCTTTGAAGCAACATGGATGCAGCCAGAGGCTATTTTCTTAAGTAAATTAATGCAGGAAAGTCAAGTACCACAGATTCTTACTTTGGGAGCTAAACAGTGGGTACACATGAACATAACGATGGAAACAGTAGATGCTGTGTAGTGGATTGCCGAGAGAGACAGGGGGATGAGGACTTAAAAAACTATATATTGGTCACTATGTACACTGTTTGGATGATGGGCTTACTAAAAGCACAAACTCCAGCATCACTTAATATACCCATGCAACAAACCTGCGTGTGTAGTGTGTACCCCTTGACTCTAAATTTCTTTTTAAAAATGGAAAAAATAGGGTTTGTTTAATTGATTATTTTTATCACTGTTTTCCTTAATTCAAAAAATTCTAGTTAAATATCGGATTGATTTTACTTGGGTTTAGTTAGTGACTCTTGGTTGAATCATCTGTCAGAATGACATTAAGAAATGGCAGATTCTGTGGGAACCACATTGAGGGAAGGGAGTTGGAGAAGGCCGGAGAAGGCAGTTACCACAAGAAGGATTGCATTACAGGCTGATGTCTGTCTGTGACAGCTGAAAAAACAAGTGAAACTTAGAAAGTATGCCATGTGGAAGTATAATAAGGTATAATGGATAAGATGTTTTAAAAAAGTTAATATTAAATATTTTCCAAATGAGTGGTTACCAGTATCTGGAATGAAATTAACCAGATTAAAGAAGAGAGGCAAAACGACATGTTTTAGGGAAAAAAAAAAAAATCCATCCTTGGAATTCAAGGGTGAAATAGAAATCAACAGTACCCTTCAAGGAAGCTTATAGGGTCTTTTAAAATTCAGTTGAGAGATGACCCATTGCATTTCTGCATGAAAGGTTCTCCTTGATGTTTAGAAGGATCTTCAGACTTTAAAACCCCAAGGGACTTCTTTAGTCTAAGAGGCTAAATGTTACAGTTTTATAAACTCAATAAAGCACACGCTAAATCACCATGGAGATTAGGAGATTCATGAACCATTAAGCAACCCAACGTCAGAAAACTCTTCTCAGTCGTATTGCTGCCTAATCCCAGAGAGTCAACTTGCTCGTCTGTGTCTTCATGAGCTTTCTGTCCTTTCTCTATTGACATTTACCTAATAGTTCCTCAGTCCCAGCTCAGAAGGATGTCTATAATTTTAAGATCAACAGCTTAATCTTACCTACTCCAGTTCTTCCACTCACCTCTTCTAAATACACAGTCACAAATACAGGCACACACAAGTTACTTCTGTATAATGAATGTATTACAAAAGAGTATATATAAAGAAGTAAAAAAGTGAACTTTTTATTTCCAGAAAACATAGATTTAGATTCCTTTAAGACAGTCTATGGCTGTACAAATAACAATAGTTTGTTCAGATGACTTTGTTTTCGTGGAGGATTTATAAGTATTCCAGACTAGAGTTTTCTCATAGCAGAACTCTGTTTTCAGAATACCACAATGCAAATTTGAGCCAAATAAGAAATCTGTGCTGGTAAATGAATCAGGGAAACAAACAAAAAAGCACAAATAATTAAGAAGTTATACAAATTAACTCAGAAATATCTAAACTAATAATGAAGACTATTAGGGAAGCTATATTGGGATTACATAATACAATAAATGTAACGCATTTTCTATACCTATAGTACCTGCCTTGACTAAGAGTGAGAGGACTGGACTTGTGTTCTGGATGACTAGTTAACTAGGTGCACAAAACTAACAACTAATTTATTTTCTGTGTTCAATGAAGAAAAAAATGTCAATTTTACAGCACTGTTGTGATGTGTCATAGGCACTATATCTGCTGAAGTGCTGTATGAACTAAGCTGTTATTAATATGTTTAGTGCCATAGGTAGGGTGGAAATTAAAGATGTTGTCTTATGAGTCTAGAAGAAATTCTTAGAAAAGACTTTACTCTGAGGAGTGCTTTGGTAGGGTTACCATACCCCAAAGTCTTATCCTTAACTAAAGGGTCCAGACATGTGATTGTGTTCAAGACAAGAGGTGATTCTCCTTTTAGGAAATAAATTATAGTAACAGACAAATATGTGCAAAAAACAGGTGTATTCAGGATTACTTCGCTTTCTCATTTTTTACTGAAAATAGGAAGTGACACCCATAAAGCGGATCCCATTTTTAGCCACGTTCAGTGTTTAAAACTAGCTGGGAAGCCACATTAGAGCACAGTTGACACTTTACATAGGCTCTCTAAACATCTGTGGAGACAGGCGCCTGTAACTCTTTAATAACCTATTTTTGAGACTCCGTGCTAAAAAATGTACCTCCATTTTATTTTTATTTTTATTTTTTGTTTTGTTTTTTTGTTTTTTTTTTTGAGACAGAGTCTCGCTCTGTCGCCCAGGCTGGAGTGCAGTGGCCGGATCTCAGCTCACTGCAAGCTCCGCCTCCCGGGTTTACGCCATTCTCCTGCCTCAGCCTCCCGAGTAGCTGGGACTACAGGCGCCCGCCACCTCACCCGGCTAGTTTTTTGTATTTTTTTTGGTAGAGACGGGGTTTCACCGTGTTCGCCAGGATGGTCTCGATCTCCTGACCTCGTGATCCACCCGTCACGGCCTCCCAAAGTGCTGGGATTACAGGCTTGAGCCACCGCGCCCAGCATGTACCTCCATTTTAAATGGTCTTTCTTCAGAGTTGGTAAAATATGACTAATTGATCCCTGTATTTCCCTGGTGTATCTGAAGTATTTCCCTGGTATATTTAAAGGGACATTATTTCACCTACTCTAAAAGGTGGGTTATGTGAGTGGAGGACCCATTGACCAAAATGTTAGGAGACCTCTGTATTAGATGAAGTGTGTTTCTCTACTCCAAACTCATCTGAATGTTAATATGCTAATGTGTATTATGAACATCTGAGTAGGAATATATCATGCAATGATTTTCTAAATTTATTTGAAAAGTAACTTTTTTTTTTTTTTTAACCAAGTCCATTAATTCTGTTATTCTATTAAGCACAGCTGGGAAAGACAAGCATGCTAATAGTGAACCTTAGGCTTTATTGCCTTGTTAAAAGATTAACATATGGAAGTCCCTCAGCCACCCACTTACAGATGGCAGTTTTTAGGGTACAAAACATTATTATTAATCCATTACTTATTTTCCTTAAGTTAAATGCCTGAGGCTTTTTGCAGTTGTCTCCATTTACCATCAAGAAATATGATTTTTTATAATAGCACACTTGGCTTTTTGATGTAGTATTCTTTTATAGCAAGTCTCTCCCACAACCACTGATTTGGTTTCCAGCAGGTAACCTTAACCTCCAGTTAAAGTGGATGTTGTTTCTATGTACATTGAAATCTGCATCATGTAACTAATATTAGACTGAGTTATACCAGTTGATTTTTGCTGACAGTGATTCCAATTGCCTGTAGAGAAATATATTTTTTTCTTAAAAATATGGAATTTTATATATATATATATATGTGTGTGTGTGTGTGTGTGTGGGTGTGTTCCAAGTGTTCCTACTGGATTGAATAGCTATGATCTGTTCTCCATTTGTTGTATGTGAACATTATGTATATAATATATAATACAATATATAATGTGTATGTATATATACATACACATACACATATATAATATATACACATACCTATATATGTGAACATTATATACACACATTATATATATACATATAAGTATACTCTATATATCTACATATTCTATACTCTATTGCAAACCAAATTTTATAATTTAAATATAATTGTTATAAAATTACCATTTATATATCAAGTTACTGAATACTCTGGGTGGTTCCTTATTTGCAGTCTCATTGGATTTATTTATTTATTTATATAAGGCTATTCAAGTACAGTAGTGAGAAGGGGGAAAGAGTAGAACAAGGATTTCAATCTGTAACTGACAGTGAGCAAGCAGTTGAGATAACTCACTGCCTTCAGACCAGCCTCACTGGATTTACTGAGTGCATCTGTTTTTACTCCATCACAGGGCACTATGATCCTATCCACTTTGTCAAATTAACATATGTTTATTTTTAATTTTTCATCCTGCATTTTTTGTTAAGCAATTATATATGTTCTGTGAGGCTAGTGATATGTGGATAGTTAAAATAAAAATATATATTTGGTAATACTTAGAATAAGAATATTTATAAGAGAAATATGTATTTATATTTATTCATAAATATATTAGGTGTATTGCACAAATGTATTATATATATATCCATAAATATGAATACATAT
Source organism: Rhinopithecus bieti (assembly GCF_001698545.2). NCBI lineage: Eukaryota > Metazoa > Chordata > Mammalia > Primates > Cercopithecidae > Rhinopithecus > Rhinopithecus bieti. The sequence goes on from NW_016806721.1 coordinate 127,082, forward strand.
TTCCCAGATACATATTTCCTATATTATCAGTAGAGAAAATTTTAGAAAATAAATGACATTTTATTTTATCATGCTTTTAAAAAATTCTTTGCATATCTAAAGGAACATCAGTGCACTTAAGACAAACAAAATACGATATTTACTATTATATTTATACACAAATATATTAAAAACTTTCTTTTATAACCCTGACAATTGAAGATACATAAATTATGAAATTTGAACAACTATTGGCAAAGAACAAAGGTGATAAATCATGTTCAGGATGTTGAAAGTTATATTATTAACAGCAATCTGTAAAAGTGTTTCCATCAAGTTGAATTAGGGGTCAGATCACTAGGTCTATCAATGGTTACCACCATAGAGTTTATTTCCTAATAATATGCAGGGATACAGGGAGGCCAATTAAAACGAAAATAAAAGACAGGCTTATAAGAAACAATATAGTAAAACATACATATAAAGCAGGCTGTCAACTTATGTTTTATTTGTTTTTTCTTTTGCTTAGGGAAAACAGCTCACTATAAAGTATTTAAAACGCAGCATAAACCAAATGCTTTGCTTCAGTATAGTAAAGAGAACCTCCTCTTCTT
>NW_016806721.1:130753-158572 GCF_001698545.2 Rhinopithecus bieti
CATGCCAGAATGCTCAGCCCTCTGGCCATTACATTTCTCTGTTAAGCAGTATCTTGAATCTTTGGAGTAGAAAACATTTAAGTAACTTCTAATTTCTGGTAACCGAATGTCATTAATAACTTTGAGGAGGAAGTGAATTATCATCACATCATTGCAAAGTTCTGGTTATGGATTTTAAATTTAAAATGTCATTTTAAATTTAAATTTAAACAGTCATTAGAAATTTAAAGTTAAATATTCTTAATATTCTTTTTGCTGACTTTCAAACGTACAATTTATTTTTCAGTCAGTCTCTCATAAGAAGTTCCAGTAAGCATTTCTCTACAAAGAATCCTCTACTTTGTCAAAAATGTTAAATGAAAATTATGATAAAGATTACTTTCAGTTTTTAAAGGAAAATTTTATAAATTTTAGTAATTGTGATCTTTACAAGGGTATTAATTTAATTTTGGAGTTTTTTGTTATTTAAGTAAAGAGGTAAATTCTGTTAAATTCAACAATCAACATTTTACTGACCACATACTTTATATCTACTATTGGAAGGATTATGCAAGATGAATGAATGAACATGAAGATAACTAAGATTTATCATAAAATTTTAAAGAAGAGATAAAAATGTATGCACAGTTAACTAAAATTGGAATAAGAAATACTGATATAGCATTTTGTAAATATAGAGTAGATAGCAACGTTATTTCTGACTAGGATATTAACCATGGTATTCTTTGGACAGGCAGTTCTCTGGATTATGGGTAAAAGCCTTAAAAGGAAATTGGAGTGAAGATTATCTCAAACAGCTAGAATGCACGGATCAGGAAATTTAGATGGCAAAACATGGAGCTGTTCTGAAAATAAATAAATAAATAAATAAAAAACTGCTGGCAGTACAGTTTAGTGGAGGAGTGGAAGTATAAGTTGAGTGATGAACAAAAAGCAAAAACAGACAAAAAAAAAAAAACCGACGACTCCAACAAACACCTAAAAACAAACAGGATTGGAGGGGACACTTAGCAAATTTAGAAATTTATTCTGAAGAAGGAGTTGGGGCACAGTGAAAGAGTCTGTTTTATAATATTTCCCCTAAACATGAATGTGATAATCACAGTGGATTATTTAGAAAGCACATTAAATATTCAAAATATAGGACACAAATCTATACTCAGAGGCTAAGGTGACATTGTGGGCTTTTGAGCAAAAATAATACTAAAATAATGAAATAACAATGTAAACAGTGGTTAGGTGGCAATCTCCAAGCTGGAGATAAAGTGATCTTGAACTGTCATAGTGTCGTTGGAAATGAAAAGGAAGAAATACAAATAAGAGAAGTTGATATTTTTTAAATGTGTTGATTACACACTAAATCTACTTTCTAAAATAGTGATTTCAATAACCCACAAGTAAAGGGAATAATTATTAAAAATATACCAAGTCCAGTATTAATTCATTTACATAGTGTCTTATTAAATTAATACAACATCCCTGTGACAAATACTGTTATTTTCTGATGTTTATAAAAGACACATTTGAGTTTAGATAAACAACATGTCAAAGTCAACAGTTAGTAAATAGAAAAGTGAAATTTCAAATTCCAAATGTCTGATTTCATATCCCCTTCCAAAATGACACTATATTGTCTGTGAAAAATAGGTAAATCACATGTGCTCTAGTCAGTTTTTGCTACTGTAACAAAATACCCAAAACTGGGTAATTTAGAAAAAAAATAACAAAAACAAAAAAACCACCAGAAAATATTTTCTTACAGTTTTGGAGGCTAGGAAGTCCAAGATCAAGGTGCTAGCAGGTTCTGTTGTCTGATGAAGGCTGCTGTTTGCTTCTAAGTTGGCACATTGTTGCTGCGTCCTTCAGAGGAAAGGAATGCTCTGTGTTCTATCTGGGGGAAGGCAGAAGAGCAAGAGGTTGAAACACTGTGTGAAGCCTCACTTACCTCTTTTATAAGGACCTTAGTTCCATTCACAAGGGAGGAGCCATCCTGGCTTAATCACCTCTGAAAGGCTCCACCTCTTAACGCTGTCACATTGGCCCTTAAGTTTCAATACCTAAATTTTAGGGGGGACACATTTGAACCATAGCAATGTGTGAGATTACAGGATGATGCACAAAAGTATCATAACTGTAATGATGATGAAATTTGATGTAGATTATACTGAAGTTCCAAGGTAATTTCTCTGAAAATAAACAACATGAATTTTATAATATATAAGGCAAAACTAAAATTTAAGTAAAATGTTAATAACAGTTAAAACTATTGAGTAGTTTGACAAAAATTAGGCACTATTTTAAGCTTTCTACATCCTCATGTAATCTTTATCATAGATGCATAACTTATTATTGCATTTACAGATGATAAAATTAAGACACACAGTGATTAGTTAAGTGGTTAATACTTAACAAAGGGAAGAAGTGGCAGAACCAAAACAAGGTCTAGGTCTAGTACATTAGAGTCTTTTACCTTCGGGTAACAATGTCTTCCTGAACAGAAAATTAAATCATTTTCTCCCTTTCAGATATTGAAGGGATCAAGAAAATAATGAATCAGAAAACTGTAGTGACACTAAAAATAAATTTAATTTCTAATGCTCTTGCAGAAGGAAAACCAGATAATTTCATCAACTCATAAATTGTTACCGGACTTAATGCCTGAGTATGAGAGTCAGGTTGATTACATATGGAGTATTTGTTATACAGCTTTATACATTTTATCATTTCCTCTGAATAATATGGAAAAACTTGAAAATTCGTTTTTTTCATACAACACAGGAAAAATGAGAAACAAATAGACATAGTGAAGTGAGGTTAGATTCACAACACAATATTATAAGAACAGTCCTTGTCCAACATAGTGAAACCCTGTCGCTACTAAAAGTACAAATTTACGTGGGCATGGTGGTGCACACCTGTAGTCCCAGCTACTCAGGAGGCTGGGCAGGAGAATCAATTGAATGCGGGAGGTGGAGGTTGCAGGAAGCCAAGATTGCGCCGCTGCACTCCAGCCTGGTGACAGAGCGAGACTCCTCAAAACAGACACACACACAAAAAACAGGCCTACATTTACAGAGGAGAATTGTTTTATCTAATTTAAATGAAATGTGATTGTATATCTGAAATCATATATTAAATAGAAAATGTAAGAAGAAAACACATGAAGCTCAAGACTGAAAACTCCAAAATCAAAGACAGAAATAGCATAAGTAATAACACACCTAACTGTGGATGCCCGGTCCTCTTATTTCCAAGCATCTCATCAGAATGTTTTTTAGTATTAATATTGACATGGGAATTACAATTGTGTTAGAACTTGTTTCCATTGCTTTGAGATAGTCTCCCAGTGAAATTAGGTATTTCTGTAACAACTCTACGGAGAGCACTTCAGAACATTTTCTTCCAGCAGGCATTTAAGAATATATATGGACAGTCACCATGTGAAATTTAGTCCAGAAAATTCCACTTACACAAAATAGTGCTTTAAAGCCCCATGTTAGGTTATAAGTTCTAATTGATATTCTTGGCTTCCTGAATACCAGATAATTCTCTGTCTTCTTAAATCTGCCTCCACCCCTGCAGGTGTTCTGTAAGTCTTATTATGCCTGAACATGCTCTCAACTTCAAGATCTCCAAATCTAAAATTATACTTTCTGATGATAAACCTGTCTTCATATTATAATTGCCATATTTCTTAACATCTATTGACCTTCATCATTAGTTTATCACCATTTGCCATTCTTTGACTGTGCACTGTTTTGGTAACCCAACCCCGCTACTGACTTTCCTTGTCCTGAGTCAATGAGAAAAATAATGGTTAGTCATTTGAAAACATCTTTTTTTTTTTTTTTGCCACTTTAAGAATACCACATTTCTATGACTTTCTGTCATTGCTGTCTAGCAAATCCTCACTTTTGAGTTTTTCTCACTTTCATTTCTGTTTCTGTTCTTAGATAAGTACAATCCTGCAAAGCCACACTTATTAGAGCCAGTAAGTGGGTGGTAACGTAATTGAATGTCTAAATCTGAACCACTTTTTATTTTTGAAAATGCAAGAGGATACTATAAAACTGGTGTAAATCAGCCCTGTCTCAGTCTCAGAGAAACCAGGATAGATTATCATCCTAATATCATCCTGAAGTATTATCAAAAGACAAATTTACGAGAAAAAAACAACCCCATCAAAAGTGGGCAAAGGATATGAACAGACATTTCTCAAAAGAAGACATGCATATAAGCCAACAGAATACATGAAAAAATGCTCACCTCACTCGCCATCAGAGAAATGGAAATCAAAAATCACAATGAGACACCATCTCCACCAGTTAGAATGGCATTCGTTTAAAAAGTCAGGAAACAACGTTGTTGGAAGAGGATGTGAGAAATGGAAACACTATTACACTGTTGTGGGATTGTAAACTAGTTCAACCGTTATGGAAAACAGTATGGCGATTCCTCAAGGTCTAGAACTAGAAATACCATTGACCCAGCCATCCCATTACTGGGATGTACCCAAAGGATTATAAATCCATGCTGCTATAAAGACACATGCACATATATGTTCATATGTGGCACTATTCACAAGAGCAAAGACTTGGAATCAACCAAATGTCCATCAGTAACAGACTGGATTAAGAAAATGTGGGCACATAAACCACCATGGAATACTATGCAGCCATAAAAAAGGATGAGTTCGTGTCCTTGTAGGACATGGATGCAGCTGGAAACCATCATCTCAGCAAATATCGCAAGAACAAGAAAACCAAAACACCGCATGTTTCCACTCGTAGGTGGGAATTGATCAATGAGATCACTTGGACGTGGGAAGGGGAACATCACACAGTGGGGCCTATTATGGGGAGCGGGGAGCAGGGAGGGATGCCATTGGGAGTTATCCCTGATGTAAATGACGAGTTGATGGGTGCTGACGAGTTGATGGGTGCAGCACACCAATATCGCACAAGTGTACATATGTAATAAACCTGCACGTTGTGCCCATGTACCCTAGAACTTGAAGTATAATAATAAAAAAAAGTAAAATAGCAAATATATATATATATACACACATATATATATATATGATATTTTCCCAACCCATTGATATCATCCAAGAATTTATCCTTGGTTTTATATACATCTGTCCACGTTGGGCTTGCTTATCCATAATGATAGATTCAGGTATTTCTTGTCACGTCCTCATCCCTTTCTTTTCTTTTCTTTCTTTCTTTTTTTTTTTTTTTTTTTGTTTTTTGTTTTTTGAGACAGAGTCTCACTCTGTTGCCCAGGCTGGAGTGCAGTGGCATGATCTTGGCTCACTGCAAGCTCCACCTCCCGGGTTCATGCCATTTTCCTGCCTCAGCCTCCCAAGTAGCTGGGGCTACAGGCAATCATGCCTGCCACCATGCCTGGCTAATTTTTTGTATTTTTAGTAGAGATGGGGTTTCACCGTGTTAGCCAGGATGGTCTTGATCTCCTGACCTCATGATCTGCTCACCTCAGCCTCCCAAAGTGCTGGGATTTTACAGGCGTGAGCTACCATGCCCGGCCCACGTCCTCATCCCTTTCTGTGGATGTGCTGGTTGAGACATATATATGTATACATTAATACAGATAAGCATATATAATTGTATATGATTATGTATTGTCCTATAATTAAAATATGATTATATATCATTGATTATATATGATTATATACATGATCAACTATGTTATATATAATCAACTATATATGATTATATATGATCAATTGATTATGATTATAATCGATTATATGATTTTATATACATAATTATATATATATATAACAAATTTTGTAATGAAGATATAATGTTAGAAAGTGAAAAGCTAAATTTACTTTGGGATTGAGCTTACAAATTTTACTGTTTCTGTTTTTAAAGTGACTATATTTTCTTATTCATGCTTAGTTGTGAAACCTTGGATTAATCTTAAAAATTCTTCCTTTCAGTATCTCCACATAAAATTAGCCATCAAGTCTGTAAATTTTTCTTCCAGCATATTCCTCAAACTACTCCCCAGTTATGCATTATTAATAATACTGTATCAGTTAGTCCTAAACAGTACTTCTGCCAGATTAATCTTCTTGAAGCCTGCGTCCAATCATTTCAAGCCGTTGAACTATGTAAGAACCTTTATATAGTGTCTTCTTTTGGAATCTGACTGAAGTACATCCTCCTTAGCTTTGTATCTGTGGCTTTTCCTTTCTCTGGCCCCAAAATGTACTCTCCATTGCTTTCTCTCCCAATATTCGAAAATAGAAATCTCATACATTAGTGAGATCAGATGCTATGTTCATTTTGTTCCAACCTCCAGGCACCTTCCCTGTTGAAATTCCACATTCTTAATGACTATCGTAGTCAATCTCTTCCATGAGAAATGGTTTACTATCTTATCAGATATAAAACCTCCTTTCTTTAATTCCCAATAGCATTCTGCTTAGTTATTTTATTCTGTCTCATAAGCATTATTTGTGTACCTGTTTTATCCTTCTCATAAACTGCTATTTTCTAAAGGATCTGACAGGTTTGAACACTGGAACATCATGGTTACTAATATCAGACAATCATTAATTACTGTTAAAAGTATTGTACAAATGTGACTGAATATTTTAGAGTTATTTGTGTGACTGTAATGTAAAAATATTACTAGATTTCTCTGCAAACAAAGCTCTTTCCAGCAGTCAGGTAGCAAGCATCATTACACAAAATAAATAGTTGAACCGACTTATGCATGAAGAAAGTAAAGACTTTACTCATGGGCAAATCCTAGTCCCTGGTAGGGCTGGAAGAAGACACAGTCATTGAAATCCTCTTTTCCTGTTCATTTTAAATAGAGCCCTCTATATGCATGCAAAGTGCTGCAATCATTAATTAAGTAGATTCAGTCTCTCATTTTCCTTAAATCATCACTGATTTGAGCTCACTGTTTTCTCAATTTAGGCCTAAGAAAATTATGGCCAGATATTCATTCTCCAATTAACCTAAAAGTGAACTGTATTTCATTGCTTGTAGGATGGTATGGGAAATCTGAGAGTCACCAAGAAGGGAATCCGACTTGAAGGTATATCTGAGTTTCTACTTCCATTGTATGTGAAAGAAATTCATTCTCGAAAGGTATGTGATACTGGCTTTGGTTTACTCTAAAAGATAATTTAGAGGTTATGTTTTAGCTTGAAATAGCAGGATAGAATCCCCTTATCTCTTCAGCATGTGTTTAGCTTCCCTAAGCTAAACACCTATGTTTAGAAATCAAATGATAAAATAATTGAAAATCAGTGGAGGTTGGTTTCAACCCGACAAATATTAGAGAACCATTCTGAACTAACCTGCAGTGTTGCTTTTACTGCTCTGTAAAATGTGCCTCTCTATTTTCACTGGAAATTAAAATATAAAGTTATAGTAAATCCAAAGGGGGCATTTGATATGTCTTGAATATTTTTTTCAAGAAGGAACTGATTTGAATTAATGATTTTAATTCAACATATTATATATCTCATCAGCTTTAATAGACATGCATTTTCTAAAAGAAATGACAAAGAATTTTAATGTAGAAATTAAATTTATTTCTGGATGTACATTATGCAAAACAAGTGAGAATATCCTTCAAATATGTGTGTGTTCACATGTGCTACCTGTGTTTTATCTCTTACAAGCATGCTAAAAATTAATATTGTAGCTTAGATTTTGTTCATTTTGGCTTATGTACATTGCCTCTCAGAAGGTAGTAAATATCTTGGATATATCAAAACTTACTAGAATTTTCCTATCTCCTATTACATATCCCCCCGAGCTATATGTATATTTGTGGAAATAAGTTTAAGATAGAAATAATGGGAATTGTGTTATATAAAAGTTGAAAAAGGGTTATACTTATTTCATAAATATGAAAGTCTATTTTAGGCTAAAATAATGTTTTAATATTTTAATTGATGTAGAAGATTAGCAAATGGGTTGCATAGTGAGCCATAATTTGAATAATTTGTATCAAAGTTATTTTCCTTAAATATCAAAATAAAACAGAACAAAAGATTGCTTTTCATAAAACATTTAATTAGGATAACTATATTAACTTCAAATTTCTTTTTTAAAATATGAAAACTGATACAGCTTCTAATATACTGTATTGACTCTATTCTGGTACTAGAAATTTTATTTTGATATTAATTTACTTTCCGGGTATCGGTCAGACAAGTAACACAGTAGACAGATTTATGAATACCTGAGCTTACATCATTAAACGTTAAAAAAGTATTAAATTTAAAATAAAAGTTTAGTTATTTTGCTTTATTTTGTTTTATGAAAAGGAAAAACAGAAAGCATGGTTACATATATTAGTGTATTACTTTGATTGAAAGTCATCGTCTTTGACAGTTATTTACTGAGTTATTGTGTTCGGCACTATTAAATAATGCAGTATTTGAAGGAATTAAAACTTATACATGGAAATCAAGAAGCTGCTTAACATAGGAAGCAAGTGGGACTAAGCATAGGCCAAAACTTCTCTGAAAATGCCTCCTATTGATAAGTCCAGGGACAGGAGAAATGATTTATCTCTGAAGTCATTTAGATGCATTTGTAGTGGCTACCTGGGAACAAGATTTAAATGATTGTGAAACCCTCTACGATCAGGCAGGTTGTAGAATTTATCTTCTCAGCCAGGACATTTCTGAGAGCATAATGACAGGTGTCAAATTAAGTTTCTCTTGAGAAACAGGAATATGTGTGGATTCCATCTATGGACCATAGAGGATAGAGTGCACTAACATTATAGCATGAAAGTGTGAGGTGGGGCCACTTGCACTTCCTAATTTCCATCCCTGAGAAAGCTAACTCCATGTTCACAAGCATTTCCAAAACCTACTGTATTGACTGAAGAATATGTGCTCCCCTTCACGTCCCAACCCTGATGCTGGTCCTTCCTGTGTCTTCCTTCATTATTGTTTGTCTCCCTATAACTACGAAGCATGGGAAAGGCAGGCACATTGGTATCCAGACAGGAAATCTGGTGCAAGAACAGAAGTAGGAGCAGACTCATGCACTTCTTGGAAAATTCTTTCCACATACACTTCAAAAATAAATATGTAAGAAATCTCCAGACTGCTTTCCACAGTGGCTGAACTACTTTATGAACCTAAAAGTTGGATAAATATTTAAAATAAAGAGGAAAATATATTTTATAAGCGCCTCTCACATTATGATTCACTTGTCCATGAATGCCTTTTTAATTCTAGAAAGCCAGCCCCAATTTCTCTTAGCCTTAGTTTGCTCATCATTAAGTGAGTTTGGTACAAACTTATCAAAGTACTTAACTCATAGGTTAAGGTAGAACACAAACATTTCAGTAACGGAAGTAGAAATGGGATTTTTAATTTTAAAAATTCTGTTATATGTTTCAATCTTTTCACACATTTTCATAGAGTCAACAATTTTATGATGAAATTCCAAAGTTCCTGTAGTTGTACGGTAAGGAAATCTATTAGAAAACCTAAAAGGCACTTTGGAAGATTTGATGAAGCTGAGAGAAAAAAACCTGCTGGGTACAGGAATTTTGATTTCTGTGTGTGATTGTGTATGTTTAGCCTTCATTAATGCCACCCTGTTGCTGTCTTTAAATTTAGCCAGTATTCCCCTCTGACATACAGAATTTTCTTAAAGTTACTTTGTGGTAATGCAGGCATTTAGTCCTACACATGGGAAGATAATAAAGATATTTCTATTGGACAGAAAATGCAGTCACCCATAAATGCACATTTAGTCACCTAACCTAATCCACTATGGGCTGGACCAACTTTACAAGCTCCTCTCACCCTCTCCCCATCACTAAATATCTACAGATATTTAGATATCTAAGTTCTATTATTAGCCTTAGCAATTTATACCCTTTTTTATGCTTTTCAAAAATTAAGCTTTTCTAAGTTGTCCAACAAAATTGTAAACAAAAAACATATCATAGTATATCCAGGAAACATCTTAGAATTCAATGTATTTTTCAAAATTAACATTATTCTCAGGGAAGATTACTATAGAACATTTATGAAGTTAAATATATAATACTATTCAGAGAAGAACAATACAAAGCATGCGTAACTTGGGCTAGTTTATATAAATGGTAATGATTATAACATTCTGCATCCATTTTTAAGGCACTTGGTCCAACTTTAGGCCAAAACATTTAAAATATCAGGAATTTAGGACACCTAGTCTTCAAGCTTTTTAAAAAACGTAACTGAAGTATGTTTCCCAAGGTTACACGAGTCCAAGGTAGTCATGTGGTCAAATTACATGCATTTAACTACTTCTAACCAGCAAAATTTGCATCATGTAGTTCTTCAGAACCTCTTGGCTGAGACGAACTGAACAAGCCTCTTGGATTGTTTGTTTCCTGTTCAAGGATTATTAGTTGAGGTGGTATCTCAGCACTACCACTGATCCCAGCTTTCTACATGGCAGACTGTTCATGGTGACAGAGGAACTACTGCCAGATAATTCAAATTCTAGTAACTGCACAGTTAAGCAAATAAGTCTTGAGTTCTCAGGACACCAGTATTAGCAGAGGTGAGCAAAAGGCTCTGTTTTTCCCATCATGTCCATTTCACTGTGATGTCAACCCAGTTCTTGGTTCCACCTGTTTTGCACCTTGTATGTTCAATTATTCTTTATAGAATTCAGACACAAAGCCATGGGGCCAGGCGAGCACAGCACATGTCTTTTTACATGATTACATGGCATGCTAATCTCCTCACCCTTTCATTTAGGTATCGTAGCAAATCTCCTCTATTTAGATTTCTTTCTTTCATACAAGCTAATTCATATACGTAGATATCTGAAGGCTTTCCTAATCATTTTATTATCATGGTTATCATTATCCTATTAGATTTGTAATGGAGATAAAGTTTATGCTTTTAGTAATCACTTTAGTCAAGTTTTAAAAAGACACAAACCACTCCAAAGTCTTTACACTCAGAAAAAAAAAAAAAATACTGTTAACATTTCATGAATATACCACAACTCTAAAATTATATATTTGCACAAATAAAAGAATAAATATAGATACGTGAAGGCTATTTGTAATTAATATATGTGATTTAATAGAAAAAATAATAAATTAGAAAATGGCTGAACTTAAATATTTCTTTACCGCAGAACCTTTTAAAATAAAACTTGTCTTTATGGTTAAGAATAAAAGATTATAAATACCACTAAGAAGCTGGATGCATTAGCTCCATGTTTTAATTTCAGACAGCTTTTGTTAACTCCCTGCAGTGTAAATGGAGATGATTAGCTGCTCTCCAGTTTGTCCTCACTTCTCTTCATTTCCAGTTTGTTGATAATTATATTACTTTAACTTTGTCAGAATTCATAATATTTACGTTCCGTTCTGCAACTTTAACTGCGTCGGGTCTTTGGCCTTGATTCTACATATAAATGGCTGCAGTTACACATCATCTCTAGTCTTCTTTATGTTATGGATTTTCCATTTCTCAGTTCATTAGTCAAATCTTTCCTTCCTTCCTTGTATTCTTCATTAGTTTTGTTTGCTAGTTTTCATTCGTTTTATTTACCTGCATGGGGGATTTTCCGGGATAAGCCAGAAAATTTGCTAGGCTGATTCTAAAAGAACTGTAACAGTGCTAGTTGGTTTTTTAATCCTTGAAATATTTCATGCTTCGGGTGTCTGACTGTTGCCTTTATTCTTTTCTGGGAGTGTTATTAATGGTTCATGCCTTCCTTGCCTCAGATTTGGGAACGCACTTCTCTATTAAGTCCAAGCACTGAATATTGCCGTAAGAAATCTGAGGGCACCCTGGTATTTTTCTCCTTTTGATGACATGAATGTTCTGCTTGGATGCCTGCTGTATTTTTACCATTTCACTTTTTTCATTTCAGAGAAATTTTACCTATTTTGTCACTTAATAGCTTTTCAGTTTTGTGTGTTGGTTTCTTCTACTTCAGAGAGAAAGCAATAATTCTTACGTTAGGTCATCTTTGTTCCCCACAGCCATCATAATTTCATGAATAATTTTTAACTCTGTATTTTTCCTCTAAATACAAGTAACTGTCATCTAGAGTTTTTCTATGATTCTATTCTTTCTTTTTTCAAATAAATTTTGCCCTCACACTCTCTAATTCATATATTTTTTGTATAATAGTGAATCTCAGAATTTTCCTTTGGTCTGCAGTCTTCCTTTTATCTTATAATGATGTTTTGCTGTCTGTGAATTTGGTTTTATTAAAACTATGTAATATTTAAGTTTAATGATAGAAGCACTTTTCTTACTTAGTTTGATTACTCCTGATGAGTTACAATTTGAGGTGGGGGGCTACTGTCTAGCTCTTTTGTTTGTTTTGCTGGAGAGATCGTAGTTGGAAAGAGAAAGGCAGACTGTGACTGTTCTGTCTCTTCTGAGGTTTTGAGGTGTTTCTAAATGATTTGTGCCAACCAGTTATGGATTTTAATTCCATGGTTCTTAGCTGCACTTTCTATCCTATAGAATACTTCCATGGTGTACACAGTGCTCAATACTTAGGAGATTTTTCTAGCACTCTCTATATACTATCTGCTTTTCCTCTATCCAGATTAGTTTATTTGAGCTTGACTTTCATGAATATGTTTCTGGAGATATGGGTTAGGGTACGGTAGGGATTCATGGTATACGGTGCTATGAAATAATCTTTTTTTTTTTTTTTTGACTTTTGCTTTTTCTGTTTTATACCATAAACTTGTATTATGAAATTGTTGGTTGTTTGAAAAAATTTAAAGAAGTAATTGTTAAAGAGTGAGGGAGATTTGTAAAAACCTTTCTGGAGTTTGATGTATTAGGTAGGATCCTTTCTTCCTCCGTCTCTTTCTTTTCTTGCCCTTCTCCCTCTTCTTCCTGTTCCTCTCCTTTTCTCTTCCCCTCCTTCTTGCCCTTCCTCCTCCTTCTTTCTTTCTTTATTTTGAGAAACCAATAGTCCCCAATACTGTAATTGGGTAGGTTATTTTTTTTTTTTTTTTTTTACTGAATTGAAATACAACCTTTCTTATACAGTGCCTTCTCAAGCATACACAGATTTATTTCCAGTAACTCTATGCTGTTCTATTGATATACTTGCAAGAAACCCAAAGTCTAGCTGTAAAATTTTTTTTTTTTCTAATTGATAGAGTGAGTTCTTTGTTTTTGCTACTTTTGAAAAGCTTTTGCCTATTGTGCACTTTCTTCTCAAAATAAACTTAATAATCAGTTGTCAAGTTTCATAAAAATTTCTGTTGGGAAGTTAATTATGGTTATATTTAATTTTTGGAGAAGGACATCTTTATGTTAGGTTGGTGCAAAAGCAATTGCAGCTTTTGCTATGATCTTTATGGCAAAAATCACAGTTACTTTTGCACCAAGCTGATAATATTGAGTCTCCCTATCTAGGAACATGGCTCTTTTCTCATTTGTTTCTAAACCTCTTTTGTGTTGTTCAGAAACATTTCTTAACAATCTTCTCCTTATAAGCATTGCATATTTCCTGTTAGTCATTTAGCATTTTATTTTAATTATTTTATTCCTGACCAAACATTGCACTAAATGTTTTACATGTGTTAGCTCATTTAATCCTCACTATTTGATGGGCATTATTGTCAAGGAGAGTATGATTTGAAAGTAGAGTCAAAGGAATTGATGGCAGATTTGCATATGGTATATTAAGAGGAAGAGAAAATGTAACATGATATGAAGATTTTTTGGTCTCAGCAATTGCCACTAATCACTGCAAAGAAGAATTGGGAATGTAGGGGTGGGGGTAGGTTAGGAACACAGCTGTGGAACTATTAATTTTGTCTAATAGATGAGCATGCTGGTGGACATATGAGTCTAGATTTCACGTTGGAAGTGCAGGGTGTGTGTGTGTGTGTGTGTGTTATAAATGAGATTGGACAGGAATACCAGGGAAGTAAGAATAGATGGGAAATATAAGATGTCCATGGAATGAATTATTGGGCACTCTAATATTGAAGAGTTTGAGAAGAGTGAAAGAGCCAGTCACCGTCTAAGAGGGAAAGGCCAGTGAGATAGGTCAAGAAGCCAAAAGAATACAGTATCCTGGAAGCAGAGAGAAGAAAGATGAAAGTGTTTCCAGGTTGAAAGAGTGAAAAACAGCCTCTGATAGGTCGAGTAACATGGAGACTACAAATCATTCCTTCTACTATTAACCTGATTATACTTTAGTCAGGCATAAATGTTATCATATAAATTACAGTTTAGTCAGGTATGTTTTTTCACATATTTGTAGATATCTATCAAGATGATTTTAATCATTTTGTTATTTAATATATTGAGTAAATGACATGAAAAGATACGCAAATGGTGATGTATCTTTTATTATTGGGATGAACTTTTCTTGTTCATGAGGTAGCAGTCTTAATAAACCGTTGAATTAAGTTTATTAATACTTTACTGTGAATTATTGCATATACTTAGTTTTAGTTTTTTTCTCTTTTTTTTTTTCTTACTTTTCTCTTAATATTTCATTAAATCCAGTCATTGAGAGACTTTAATTTTGGTCCTATACATTACATCAATTTTAGTAAGACAGGATTACTTGTCCTTAAAGGTATGATTTAATTCCATCATGAAATTGCCTAGTCATGGAGACTCTTCTAAAGCAAAATATTTGACTAATTTTCTAATTTTTTATATGAAAACTGTTCTGTAATATTCTAAATCAACAGAACTCGCTTTTATTACATTTTATTTTCATACAAAATTTTCCCTTTACACAGACATATCATTTAATACCTAATACTGCCTTTTGCGTTTTCCTTTTATTTAAACATTCTGAACAGTCAATTGTCTTCCTACTATATATTTTTTTTACTTAGAAAGAGTTTTAGTTTTAATCAATTAAATATTTTTTATATTTTGAATTCCTTTTCTACTTTTCTTTTTTATATTATTGTCATTTTTCTGATTTATCAAATTTAATGCTTGAATATTCTGTTTTCAATATTTTCTATTTCAAGTAAATCTGCCTTAGGCCCTGAAGTTCATATCAACTGTTTAGGCCACATCTCATATGTCTAATAATATACTCTGACTTTTTTTATTTATAAGTGAGTCCTAATATTTACTTTGATATTCTTCTTACTCAAAAGTGGTTCTAAAAGGAAGTTAACTATTAAATTGTGCATGGGTTAACTTTGCTTTGGCTGTTTTGTTATCCTTATCCCCTTGCATCAAACACAACTTCCATTTGCTTCATAATCTTTAGAGTTTTAAATTTTTAGTTTGCTATTTCACTATAGTGCTGACCTAGAAATAACCCAGGGGACATGTCTATTTTGGTTACCAAATTATTACCCAGCCAATAACCTATAGCAAGGCAATCAAAAACAAATATGTGCTGTTGTTAATGATTTCTACATAACATAGTATGTTAAGCTTTAATTGGATTTGAATTTGATTTCACAACAACCCTGTCAGGTGGACAATGTAGATCGTTTTATTCCCATTTTGCAGATGAGTCACTGGAGACTTAGGAAGTATAAGTGATGCGTCCAAAGTTTCAGGACTCCAAGGTGAGCCAGAATTCAAACCTCAAGTCACTTCTTCCTCTGTACACCTTATCTGAATAAAAGTAGATTCTACATTGTGTGCCTGTAAATAGACTATTTTAATTAATCTATAGCAAATATTTACACTATTTCTGACAGCATTAGACATAATGGGACTTGAATGTTTGCAATTTTGATAAACTTAGCCTATTTATGTTCCATTTTGCAAACATTTGCAAATAATTCATCTAAACCTGTTTCTAGGGGTTGCATGCATCCTGCTGGTTAAGAGACACCCAGTGGTGAACATAGAAAAGGTAGCACTCGTTTGCATAATACAATGCTTTTTAATATTTTTAGAGCCAGACATCTTTAATTGGGTCCACTGAAAGCTGAGGAAAATATGTAAATATAAACATAAATAAATTAAATCTTTATGCAAATTTATGTGACTCAGATATGCCCTTGAACCAACCCATGTACCCACTGATGTAAACTCTGAAACCATTCACATACCTACTGATTTTAGTTCAAATTCTTTTTAACATTATACTTTGCAATTTACAAAGCATTTTGATTCTTATGACTGTATTTAATCCCTAATGCTAGACATAGGAAGATATCGTCTTGTATATGGCAACTCACTTGCCTCAAATCATGCAACCTAAACGTCAATGCTATGACTGGAATGAGATCTTTCAATGCTGATTCGTTGCTTTTTAACAATTCACACTCTACAAAATATCTTTTTTACATATTCTTCAGGAAAAGAAAATCTGTCTTTCGATTTATATCGGTTGAATGCTGAACTGCAACCTTAGAAGAAAGTATGCAATAGTTTCAGCACTTTGGACCAGGTTAGGAGTGGGGGGGAAAAAAAAAAACAATGCTATGGTAGAAGACCCTCATTAAAACTGGGAGACAGTTTGAAGTTCCTAAATAATATGTGTAGGCAAACTTGGTTGCAGAGGTACAATATTCTTTGGACTTAAAAACAAACAAAAAAGCATGTCAGGGCAGCTTTAAAAGGAGTTCTTCTTACTGTGTATTTTTTTCTAGAGATTACACCATTGTCTATCACTGGTGAGATCTCTCAGACACTACTGAAGCCTTACAAGAAATGAAGATTCGTTCATTACCTCAAATTTAATTGCCCTTATAAACAAATACTTTAAGAATTACCTGTGGTTTTTCATCTTTGTCTCCACCAACACACACACACACACACACACACACACACACACACAGAGAGAGAGAGAGAGAGAGAGAGAGAGAGAGAGAGGATATAACCCTATACTTTTGTCTTTCCCCAAGAAAGATGAGAGATGATGATACAGCAGACCTAGAACAAAAGGGAAGCTTTTGCTCAGATTGCTATTCTGTATCTGCTCAGATTGCTATTCTGTAAAGTACCAGATTTGTGTGAATAACAACCTATTGCAGAGAATCTGTAACAGGAAAATATTAAGAAAAGGGTAACACTGAGATGCTAGCCAATATTATGTAACTTTAAATTCCTTAAAATAATGTAATATAGCAATGTCATTCATTGTTAAGAGTTTTCAGACCAGCCAGGCGCAGTGGCCCATGCCTGTAATCCCAGAACTTTGGGAGGACAAGGAAGGTGGATCACTTGAGTTCAGGTGGATCACTTGAGGTCAGGTGTTTGAGACCAGTCTGGCCAACGTGGCAAAGCCTTGTCGCTACTAAAAATACAAAAATTAGCTGGGCATGGTGGCTTGCACCTGTAATCCTAGCTATTTGGGAGGAGGCTGAGGCATGAGAATCACTTGAACTCAGGAGGCAGAGGCTGCAGTGGGCTGAGATGGCACAACTGTGCTCCAGCCTGGGAGAGCGAGTCCCTGTCTTAAAAAAAAAAAAAAAAAAAAAAAAAAAAAAAAAAAAAAAAAAAATCAGCCCTAGGGTAGCACACAAAATTATGTAACAGAAACCTTTTACTACATCTTGAATAACTCCTGCTACCAATTACTAAGTACTTTTCAAGCATTAATTGCTGAAGAGCCTGGGACATATTCTCAACCAGTGCTAACAGCATTCCATAGTAAGCAAACATTAGCCTACTCATCAGAATACTCTCACAGCTGTGAAAGAGCACTTGGCTCAAACGAGTTAGGTAACTTATCTGAGTATCAGGAAAAAACGTTGTTGGGCAGGAATGCAACTCCAGGTCTGTCAAGCTTTGATCCTTAGGTCCTTAACCACTGGGAAATTCCTACAACAGTGAAAGGAATCCGCAGTCTTCTCAGTAAGAAGGTGAAGGGAATGTCTATAGAATTCTATTATTATTCCTGTTCTGGGTAACATTCTTGGCTTACTGTAAGAGTTTTCTTGAGATTCATGCTGTGTAGTTTTTCTTTAAATAGGTACTTAGGCTCTATAATTTTTTTTTTTTTGTTTGCGTAAAGAAACATGGAACCATATCATATTGATGCCACTCTCCAGTGAATAGGAATTTTAAAGAAGTATCAGTGTTATTTCCCTTCCTTCTCCTCCTCCTGCTCTTCCTCTTCCTCCTCTTCTTTTTCTTCCTCCTCCTCTTTTTCTTCTTCCTCCACTTCTTCCTCTTCTTCTTTCTGTGGAGACAGAGTCTAGCTGTGTTGTCCAGGCTAGAATGCAGTGGCTATTCACAGGTGTGATTATTGCACACTAGAGCCTCGAGTTCCTGGCCTCAAGCAGCCTTCCTGACTCAGCTTTCTAAGTAGCTAGGATTACAAGCACCATCAGTATTATTTCTTTTAATGAAGCCAAAAGAAATTGTTCTCCATTTAGTATATTCCTTCACTACCCCAAAATCACATATTTGCACGTATGTGGGCTGACTACTGCTATACAGAATCCTCTAAGTCATGATGAAGAGACAGATTTACTAAAAAATTCCTTTTTTCCCCCAAAGCCCTAGAAGCAGACCACAAGAAATATATTAGCAATACTTACACTAGTTCAGTGTTTCTCAGTCTTTTCTGAATATGAACCACAGTAAGAAACACATTTTTCACACTCTGAACATTTCGAATCTATTCTAGCCAAGCCCATCTATTCTAATTTAATTATATGCAGGTGCACATATATGTATAAATAATTGTTGTAACCAACTAAATTGATTCCATGATCCTGTGATATGTTTGATCAACAGCTTCAAAACCATTGCCCCTCTAACAGCTACTAAAATAAACACATTCAATAAGTTTGTGGCAAGATATTTTGTCTCAGTTGTCACATATGTAATGGATTCTGCATTATTAAATATGAAACACTTGTTTATTCCAAAGAATAAAGTTAAAAAGTGTAAATTCTATAGAGCAGCAATCTTATGTTTTGATCACTTCGTGCAACACTGCCTCTTGTATATTAAATGCCCAGTGCAACTTTTAAACTTTTTATTACAGTGTATTTACATACAGAAAAAAGTACACATTTCAGTGAACATTTACTTTATTGGGTGAATGAATGATTCACATATTCAAAGAATATAAATTAAATATTTGAAAAAATACTTCTCCGTCACTTTAGACAAACAGAATGCTTTGCATATATAAGAGCTGATCTCATTATTCCTCATCTTTTATTCTTGTTTCAAAAGTTTTTACCAATATAAACAAGGGTGAATTAGATCCTAGAATGAAATTGTATTGTCTGAAATACAATAGTCATATTCTTTCAATAGTTATGGTGACTACATGCTCCAAAAAGATTTGAAGAGATCTAACTTTGAATTTTCTGGGCTTTATGGCTTTATTATGTTCCCATCTGTGTAAATATAACTGATTCAGCACTCGTATCCCCCTGTCAGTAGTATGCACCAAAAACAACACAAAATTGGGGACAGGACGGTAGCACTTCAGCTGCAGAATGATACTGTTCTGTTTTTTATGACTATGGAACTATGGTGGTGCTTGATGAAGTTGCTTTTATCAGTTAAAGTTATTCTTCTTTAGAAGTCAGGTCTGGGATCTGAGCATGTGAACAATTAATAATGACAATATTTTGACTTGAAATCCGGTCCTCTACACTAAATTACTGTTCATGAATCAATCGTGTATTTGAATTGGGCTTTGAAGAATGACTGGATTGGAATTTGAATTGGACTTTGAAGAATGATTGGATTGGAATTCAAAATCACTTGATGTTTGTAGGAAAAAAAAAAAAAATCATTTATAAAAGACATTATTTGTCCAGGAAGCTGTGACTAGGTCAGTTTGGTTTGGTGATTTGAAAATTATATAAAACAAGAGCCTCAAACCCAGACAAACACCCCTGAGAGGCGTTCAAATTTCCAGGCGGTTAACAGACAGGGAAGTTACTGAAAATTCTCAATTTCAAAGGCACCCTTTCTGAAATTTAATCTGCCCTGAGACTCTGAAGCTTGCTACTCAGGGTTTTTCCAACTTTTCTATTACCACCACATTTCCCTTATTTTAAAAATGTAGACCGGGCGCGGTGGCTCACGCCTGTAATCCCAGCACTTTGGGAGGCCGAGGTGGGCGGATCATGAGGTCAAGAGATCGCGACCATCCTGGCCAACATGGTGAAACCCCGTCTCTACTAAAAATACAAAAAAAAAAAAAAAAAAATAGCTGGGCGTGGTGACGGGCTCCTGTAATCCCAGCTACTTCAGAGGCTGAGGCAGCAGAATCGCGGGTGGATCACCTGAGGTCAGGAGTTCGAGACCAACCTGACCAACCTGGTGAAACCTTGTCTCTAATAAAAATACAAAAATTAGCCGGGCGTGGTGGTGTGCACCTGTAAACCCAGCTACTAGGGAGACTGAGGCAGGAGAATTGCTTGAACCCGGGAAGCAGAGGTTGCAGTGAGCCGAAATCGGCGTTGCACTCCAACCTGAGTAACAGGAGACTCCGGCTCAAAAAACAGTACCAGATGCTGGGTATGAACTACTGAGGGGCAACGTTCACATTCATCTATGCTACACATTCATGGTAAAATCTCTCTGACTCATTATTTTTGTAAAATACTTAATTATGATAACACTAATACATCATTTGAATTGAACAACGCAAACATTTCTCTGATAAAAGTGAGGCCGAGGCCGGGTGCGGTGGCTCGCGCCTGTAATCCCAGCGCTTTAGGAGGCCGAGGCAGGTAGATCACTTGACATCTGGAGTTCACGACCAGCCTGATCAACATGGTGAAACCCCATCTCTACTAAAAATACAAAATTAGGGCATGGTAGCACTCTCCTGTAATCCCAGCTACTCTGAATGCTGAGGCAGGAGAATGGCTTGAAGCCGGGAGGCAGAGGTTGCAGTGAGCCGAGATCACGCCATTGCACTCCAGCCTGGGCAACAAGAGCGAAACTGTGTCTAAAAACAAACAAACAAACAAAAAAGAGGCCGGTTTTACTGATGATTGAGGAGGTGATAAGGGGGACATGTTCTATCATTAGGATAAGGTCAATCTAGAGCTCCATATCCTTAAAGTATTCCACAAAATGCATTTTAAATCTACACTTGATATTGTACCAGCATCAGACATTTTATTCCTTGCAACTATTAAACTGTTGATATTAAAAATTTCAAATATCAGCTTTATAATATTCAAGATGCCATAGTTTTAAAAAAAGATTTCATAGAATGTGCGAGCAAAAAAAAAAAAAAAAAAAAAAAAAATTTGGAGAATAAGGATATAAAGGAGTAGAGAAACATGAATTTGGAAAGCAGCATAGGGTTTCAGGCATGCAGGGTTCAAGAGCTAAAGAATTTGGAATTCATCCTCAAGGTGCTGAAACTCTAAAGTGTCAATCAGCTTACACTTTGTTACTCTACTGAATTTCAGATTAAGAAATATATTTCTTTAGAAATATCAAACAGACATTTTATTAACTGAAGAAAGCACTTCATTCTTTCCTATTATTTTTGTTTATGGAGGTTTAATGCATTAGACCATCACTGTTCCTAATATTTCTGAGAAAGAGTGTGTTAGAAATTTTATTAATGGCATGGTACCAAGGCACAAAGATATGTAATTTGTTAAAAATAGAAACACTTGGTATCTTCATACTAAAATCCATCCCTCTTATTTATTATAAATTAAGAGTATCTTTATTGTCTGGATGGATGTTTTATAATTTTCTTTAGATGTGGCATTGTTTCTTAAGTAAAATCATAGAAAAACAAACAAAAGCAAGGTAAAGCCCAGGGGCAAGGAGGTCTTCCTTCTCTAATGGCAGGGGTTTGCAATGCCCTTGGTACCCTGCACTGTAGCTTGAAAACCCTGCCTTTGACAAATATCTCTCGATCATTCTGTGCTTTTCTCATCGTACACTCAGTAGACTAATCAAAAGAAAATCCAGTAACAAATACTGCAGATAATTCTCTATACACATTTCTTTACTATACATTTCCTCCTCACTGTAAAAGCTCATCGTTTATTGTCATCATGACAATAAGGCTTATCATTTATTGTCATGATTTCACCTTTCCGTGAGCTTTCATCATACTTTTCCTCCGATTTTCCTTTGGTTTGCATTAATAAAACAATTGAAAGATTTAGGTATAATCTCCTCTTGTAATATTCTATATGCCCAGCAATTGACATCTCCTTTGAATAAATAAGTAGTCTCCTATAAATAAGAACTTGCTTTGAAATAGCACATTTGTGACAAAATGAATAATCTTTATCCCTAATTTACTAAGATATAACAAGACTCTGGCAATATGAAGCCCTAAGGAAAGAAAGAAAAATATATATTTGACATGGTTTTGGTTTCATCCATTTTATTAAGATGCTAAGAACACAATTTTTATTACAAGTGAACCCATAGGTTACCTTTGATCACCTTGCCTTTTTAGAAACTTAAAAAATTGGCTGGGTGCTCTGACTCACACCTGTAATCCCATCACTTTGGGAGGCCAAGGCGAGAGAATTACTGGAGCCCAGGAGTTTGAGACCAGCTTGGACAACATGACAACACCTTGTCTCTACAAAAAAATAAAAAATTTGCCAGGCACGGTGGCATGTGGTGTAGTCCCAGCTATTCACATGGCTGAGGCAGAGGATGGCTTGAGCCTAGAAGATGAGGCTGCTGTGAACAGAGATCTGCACTCCAGCCTGGGTGACAAAGGGACACCCTGTTTCAAATAAAATAATAAAATAACAAGAAATTTTAAAAATTCAGCTTCAATCCTTGTTCTGTATTCTGTGGATGATCCAATTATGCACATAAGATTTCTGTGGATTTCCAGGGGACTTAAGTCACCTCTAGCTTCAATTTCCTATCTCAGCTGAATTCTTCTCTTTTCCCCTAATCATATGAAAGTTCTTTCCTTGGTCATGGCATCCACCCAAATATAGATCTCTGTCATTTCCTTAATCTCTTTACCCCCTAAAAGGTACACACAGAACTGACTACCGTTTTAAGGAATTGGAGAGTTAAACTTTGGTATGCAAATAATTTGAAACGCAACATGGACAACTTACTCTTTAAAATTGTTTTACTACATTGCTGAATCACCCTTGCCATCTTACCTATCCTCTATTTTTGCCCTTGCTTTCACGATGAGAACATCCTTTCATCTATACGTTTGTATATCTTTATATTTAAAAAGATGAAAAAATATCACCACTTTATTAATAAAAGTTACATCAGATAATAAAACAAAACATGAGACAGATCACAAATTTTATGTAGATATTTCTGTGTTTTCAAAATTGTTATACCAAGTATCTATCATAGGACCAAAGTGTGATCCAGTTTAAGGCCGCAGTTTTAGTGCCCTGTCCCTCAGGGCCAAAGAGAATCCTGTGATTCGTTCTCTTTTCTTCTCAGTTACAGGTCCTTTCTTTTTTTGCTAAAGAAAGGTTAGGTCAACCTACATAATTAAGGAAAGAAAAGGGGTTGGAAGAGGGAGAGAAAAACTGGAATGTACTGTAGTTATTTGCCAGATCCTGGAAAAGTGAATATGGACAGGAAAGGAATTACGGATTTATAATCTTTTCATCATTTTTTCAGATATGCAAATAAAAGTTTTGAACTATTGAAATGTACTTTGTGCAGCTGAACTGTTTCTTTGACCCTGGCACCACTCTGAAACTGAATTACGTGGTCTAGTCTTGAACCAAGTTACGAAAGTATTAATTTTGAAATTTGAATGACTAGAAAATAAGGAAGTAAACAATAAAAGGAACAGTCAATTAAATGTCCTATTTTTTCCTGTGTCTGATATTCACTACTTTATTTCCACAGATGGTCTTGTAAAGATCACTTAAGTAAAAGTTATTATAGCAGTATTTGCTCTTTTTTCTGATAAAATATTTGTTAAATTCATTTTCTCTAACTTTTTCTTATTTCTTGAAATGCAAATTAGTGCAAATGTTCTCCTTCAATTTACCTTAGGTATAATTAATGGCTGTCTGCTATTTCATTTCTTGCTGAGAACTATTTGAAGTGAATTATTTAAACAAGCTGGTATAAAGTATCATTTTCTTTCTGCTTTTTATCCTCTAGTACTTGTGGAGGACAAAATGTGATGTATTAATGCATGTTTATTTTTCTTTTACTTTTCCATCCATTCCTTTTCTAAGTTTTACTGAATCTAATGCTGCAGTTTACCACATTTTTAATTTTGTCAGGGAGGAGGACAAGAGAAAGTGACCACAAATAATGCAAATGCCTGCAAATTAACAATGACACCTACTTTTTCTTCTTAATTCAGTCTCTATATAACACAATGTCATTTTTGCCTTCCTCATATATCTGCAATTTGCTGTCAGCTTGTCATGTTTTGTTTCATGCAAGTTACCATATGTTTCCAGTGTTGGTGGTCCTCTTTTGGTCATCAAAAATTAAACCAGGGAAGTAGAATCAAAATACTCCTGCCCATGCCAGGTAACAGAGTTTATCAAAGAGATAAACTGGAAAATAATGCAATCTAGTAAAATGATTTTACAGAGAAATTAATTACAATATTTCCCAGTGCTTTATATTTTATTTGGAATAATGTGAAATTGGCTAAATAGTTAATCAAACACCTAATCTCATATGCTATTTCAAAATTAATGAATATTATGGACAACTACATAACTTCTAATGGGAAGTATATAAATATTATTTTTGATTAAGTACTTTATGTCCATCTATAATGTTATTGAATTTAATTTAATGTTTTGGTTTAATCATGGTGAGATTTGTAAACTATTTTTGTTGTCATGACAGTTACAAAAAATAGTTTAATTTTCTAAAAGTTATATGTAATGATGGATTCAGTTAGCTTTTGCTGGGAAAAAACAAACAAAAACAAACAAACAACAACAACAAAAAAACAAACAAAAGAAAAAAACAACCTTTGCCCAAAACTTAATAGCTTAAAACCAGAAGTATTCATTTTCTCAACTTTGTTCAATAGGCAGTTTTCCTTGTTTACACAGACTGACCTGGGGTTGGATAACCTAGAGTACCCTAACATACATGTCTAAGTTGGTATGATGGTTGAAATGGTACTCCGTGTGGTCTCTCATCCAGTAGGAGGTTACTCCAAGCTTGAACATGTGGTGGCAGAATGGTGCCCTGCAGCAATAGACAGCAAGTCCCAAAGTGAAAGTATTTCTCAATCCTCTGCTTGGGGGCAAGTTTAGTAATGTCCCATAAACCAATGCAAGTTACAAGGTTGAGTCCGGATTCAAGTGATAAGAAATTGATTCAACTTCCTGGCTGGAGGAATAGTAAAGTCACCTTGCAAAGGGAAATAAAGCGATGGGAAAAATTTGCAAACTACCACAAAGGCTGTCATCATTTCTTGTCTTAATAATTTTATAGCTCTTCTTTATTTTGTAGTTTACTAATAACGCTTTCTCTGAAAGACTGAACTGTGATTGTATACATTTGTTTTTAAAGGGGTGAACATTTGTTAAACTTAAGATTAATTTTATTTTTAAAATTCAAAATCAGATAAAATTTCTAGATTTTTGCTCTTCCATGATTACAACAGAATTTTGGATGGCTTTTGAAGATACAGAAAACCTCATTGAGGTTTTTGAAAAGTCCTGGTTTAGGGACATTGATGACTTCCCGTAATTTTAAAATAAGCAATATAAGTATTAGAAATATTGCATGCTGTGGTCACATCAGAAGTGATTTCTGTGGCATTAATGTTAATTACAAGGCATCTGTCATGCTAACCATTGTTCATCCTTTTGAATTCATGTTTTGTTGTTCTTATGAGAATTATATTGGTAGATTAATTGTTACATTGTTTGCCCTATAAAGACTTAACATTTGACTTCATGTTATATTAAAATGAATATCAGTAAAATAAGATATTTGCCAAATCTATTTTATCTACCATCTTTACACATTAAAACACTGTAAGTGAGGCTTTATTGTTGTAATGCACTGTGTATGCTGTTTACATTGGTACTCAATTCAATTGATATTAAGGATTTTCATGTAATCATCATAGTCTTATCTTCCCCAAATTTTCATTTATTGGTAATTTTGCTAGGTCTACAGACCTCTGAAACTTGATTCTCTTTTATTTTCTACTTTAGGCAATGTCTTACTGCTGTAATGTAACCAATTATATCCATAATTAATGTAAAACTAGGTGTGCTGTTTCTGGAATTACCATTGAATGATTTCAGTTTTCATTTTATGCAGTTAAAATAGCCTTATAGTTTTCAAATGTAGCCACAGAGAATATTGACTAAATACTTTGATCCCTTTTTCAGGAAGTGAAATAAATTCCATGAATAATGCATTGCCATAGCTATGGCATATAAAGCTATATAAACCTGAGAGAGATTTGTTTTATTTTTTCTATTATAAAAATACTTTCATTTTATTTTCATTTTCTTAGAGAGACTCTGTTGCCCAGACTGGAGTGCAGTGGTATGATCATGACTCACTATATAGCCTTGACCCCTGGGCTCAAGTGATCCTCCAACCTCAGCCTCCTAAGTAGCTGGGTAAACAGGCATGTGCCACCATGCCTGGCTAATTTTTGTACTTTTTGTAGAGACAAAGTCTTACTATATTGCCCAGGCTGGTCTCAAACTCATGGGCTCAAGCAATCCTTCTGCCTCAGCATCCCAAAGTGATGGTGTTACAGGTGTGCACCACCACACCTGGTCTTTTTAATTTTTAAAAATTTTCTTTAATTTTTTGTTTAGATGGTATTTACCATGTTGCCTAGACTGCTCTCAAACTCCTGGGCTCAAGCGATCCTCCTGCCTCAGCCTCCCAGAGTGCTGGAATTACAAGTGGGAGCTACAACATCCAGCCCCTATATTTTCATTTGAAAATAGAAATGCTGAATCATTTATAGGTGGCCTTATGAGTTTATTATTCCTTTTTTCACAAATGTAAAGCCATTATTAAAAAATAGCAAACCGGCCAGGTGCAGTGGCTCACGCCTGCAATCCTAGCACTTTGGGAGGCCGAGGCAGGTGGATCACTTGAAGTCAGGAGTTCGAGGCCAGCTTGGTCAACATGGTGAAATCCCATCTGTACTAAAAATAATATAGCTGGGCATGGTGGCGGGTGCCTATAATACTAGCTACTCGGGAGGCTGAAGCAGGAGAATGGCCTGATCCCAGGGGGTGGAGGTTACAGTGAGATGAGATCATGCCACTTTGCTCCAGCCTGGGTGACAATATATATCAATATACATATGTATATAGATAGATATTTGATTTTTTGATATCTATATATAGGGAGAGATATTTTGCTACTTAACGAAGTAGGCTACCTATAATTTTCACTAAAAACCAATAAGACACTGGTGTTTCAGGATATCATCACTAAAGAATTAGACTTCGCTGGAAGTTTTTAGAATCATTAGGTTGTAATATTTTGGACAAATAATTTTAGTTTGGCACTGATAAGAATCCACTGACATATTGTTTACTGAAGTGATATTTGGTTTTCTCTGCAAGTAGTTTGAGTTTTCCTAGGACTTCTAATCTATGAACATCTAACTTTTGTGCGTCGGTATGTGTATATAGTACAGGATTTTAAAGATATCCATGTCCTTTGTAATATATGTAATTTATAATCTTGATATTTAATTTTTGTGGGATTGGTGAAAAGTTACATTTTATCTTTAACCCTAACCTACTATATTTCATGAATGCATGTAATTCATGTTCATTTCTTCTAACTTTTATTTAAGTTTAACTATTTTCCCTTATGTAATGTTTCCTATTATGTTTTCTCTGTTAATTTAAAGTTGCATTGAGATGCATTATTCCCTGTAGAAACTGCTTCTGACATGTTTGGAAATTTAATATAGGTTTATTTTCTTTTATATA
>NW_016806721.1:159355-172332 GCF_001698545.2 Rhinopithecus bieti
TTTTTTGAGACGGAGTCTTGCTCTGTCGCCCGGGCTGGAGTGCAGTGGCCGGATCTCAGCTCACTGCAAGCTCCGCCTCCCGGGTTTATGCCATTCTCCTGCCTCAGCCTCCGGAGTAGCTGGGACTACAGGCGCCCGCCACCTCGCCCGGCTATTTTTTTGTATTTTTAGTAGAGACGGGGTTTCACCGTGTTAGCCAGGATGGTCTCGATCTCCTGACCTCGTGATCCGCCCGCCTCGGCCTCCCAAAGTGCTGGGATTACAGGCTTGAGCCACAGCGCCCGGCTCTTTTATATTTATGATATTTTATTTCACCACCTATCGCAGGTAAAACTGGGTATCCAATGTATCAGGAGGTTCATGGCCTTTGACATGGGTCTTGTAAGATGTCAGTCACGGCTGGCCGGGTGCTGTGGCTCATGTCTGTAATCCCAGCACTTTGGGAGGCCGAGGCGGGCGGATTACGAGGTCAGGAGTTCGAGACCATCCTGGCTAACACGGTGAAACCCCGTTTGTACTAAAAATACAAAAAGTTAGCCCGGCACGATGGCGGGCGCCTGTGGTCCCAGCCAGCTGGGAGTCTGAGGCAGGAGAATGGCGTGAACCCGGGAGGCAGAGCTTGCAGTGAGTCAAGATCACACCACTGCACTCCAACCTGGGAGACAGAGAGAGACTCAGTCTCAAAAAAAAAAAAAAAAGATGTCAGTCACACAGAAAGAAGCAGCATACTAGACCAAGGGAGGCCCTGAGCAAGTGCTCATTGTAAGAAGCACGAATTTGACGGAGACTGGAAAGGAAGTTTGGGGTCATGTTAGTTATCTCAATGAAATTGTAAAGAAAATTTAGGTATTGCTTACTGAGAAATAGAGAGACCTTTTTCTGAGCATTTAAGTGCTGTCATCAGAATTGTATTTAGGAATAGTATTCTGATAGTTATGTCCAGAATAAATATGAGATATGTGGAAGAAAATTTAGGGTCGGCGTTTCACTGTACTTCCTTATAAAATATAGTCTTAGTTTGGACAGGTGAACCTTGAATCCCAGTGAGGCATTTTGATAGAAGTATTCAGCAGGCCTTTGAAATATTGAATATCAGTAAGTCATAAAGCCAGAGGGGCAGATGAAGGAGCCAGCCAGCCACATGGGGAGAGAGTCAAAACTCTCTAAATAAATGGCAATTGAGTGAAATCGGAGAGGGTGTTAGAACTTGGTCAGAACTTGGTCAGAACTTGGAAATGATGTTCTGGGAGGAGGAAGATGGCTTTAAGGAATGACCATCAGAGAAGCAGGAAAATTAAAGTACGAAACAAATAAATATAAAATTGATTCATTTATGTCTGTGATAGAAGCTTCTCTGAAAGAACCACAGGGTCAGCAAAATACACTTGATTTAATAAATAGAAAAAGTAAACCTATATAAGCGTGACCTGGATTAGTCAAGATTCCGTGTTCAATCAATTCAAGAGAAAATTTCAAATATCCAAACCAGTGTTTTTGCAGAAATGTTTAAATTTCATGTTAGAAGGTATATTATTTTGTCTTCCTTTTGGGAAAACTTTTATAAAATGTCTTTTGATTGTTAAGAGGTGTATTTGAATAAAAAAATTAAGATAGCATGATAGGTTCGTCCCCCACGTTTTGATTCAATTACAGTGATGCGTGCACCTTTAAGTTGCAATCTTAGAGAAAGAGAAGACTTTTTAGGTCACAACACGTGTGAAAGTGTATTCTTTGTAAATCAGTGTAAAGAAGTTGACAGATATTTCTAAATAATTGGGGGAAAATATCAATGAACTGTAAATGAAAGGCGGCCTTGGAAAACAGCATTTGAAAATGTTCAAACAGCTACAAAATTATCTTTTTCATCTGAAAATATTTTCTTGATGCTTTGAGTTTAAAATACCCGTTTTCTAAAAGAGATAGATAATAACAAAATACTATAAAGTCATAACTTAAAACTATGTGTGAAATACAGCATGCTAAGTAAAAATTAAAGTCAGCTTCAAGTTTCCATAAACTTGCAAGTTACTCTTCTCAATGTCTTTTCACTTTTTCTACCTTTTGTCAAATGGGTTTGGGCCATAAATATTACCTTGAGTGAATAGGGGTTTTGATGGCAAGTAAAGTTATTCTATTAGAGAAACCAAAGTTAAAGACTGAGAAATATCTGTCACCCTAGATTTCATATGAAGTCAATTTGTAAGGCTGAAATTTTGTTCTTTTTGTAAAAGACTGCAATGAAATTTGGAATCGTGTAATCTATAAAACAGCAAAATAAGACGAGGGTGAATCTGAGTGTGAAACAGGTAGCATGTTATAATTAACTCCAGTAAAGGTGTTAGGCTTTTCAACAATTGTTCTTGTGTATGTGTGTGTGTGTGTGTGATTTGAATCCCTCCTGAGGTTGAAATTGTATTAAAACTCCCAGAATCCTATACTTTTATCAGAAAACATAGATCACCTCCATGCGGAAGAGGAGAGTCTGTAAAGAAAGATAGATATAGACTCTTAGCTTAAATAATACACACAATGGGGAATCAGATACATATATCTCAACAAGGAAGTTGTGTTAATACTAGTTAAACTAGATACATTGACCGAGCACATATGAAGCGTCTAATAAATGGATGACAAGGATGAGAAGATAGGGATGATGATGATGATGATGATGATGATGATGATGGTGATGGTGATGATTTTCTTGTGTTTCTAAGTCAATTCTCACATCATAAGTGGGGGTGTGGAATCTTATATGTACAAGCTTGCTGACTGTATCTTTTCTGGTTGGAAGCTGGCTGCATCTTCACTCTACCTCCTTCTTGAACATTATCTTCTAAATCTACTCTTATTTGGCCGCCTGTAAGATTCATGTGGTAAGGGGTTAATATCCAGAATATATAAGGAACTCACACAACTCAATAGCAAGGAAACAAATAGCCTGATTAGAAAATGGGCAAAGGACCTGAATAGAAATTTCTCAAAAGAAGACATACGTATGGCTAAGAGATAAAATTTAAAAATGATCAGTAATCATCAGGGAAATGCAAAATTAAACCACATTATATTCTCATACAATCTCATACAATCACCATTCTCATAACTTCCACCCAGCGATTACTTACTGTGAGGCACTCCCAAGTTTAAAATCTTTCCATACCTATTTCATGCTATTTAATCTTCATAATAAATACGATTAAAAAGTTATTTTTACGCAACAAAATTTAAAAAAAAAAGATGGCCTTAGTAATGTGGCCAAGATCATACAGTAAGTAGCATACCTGGGAATATGAACTATACTGTATTGACTTCAGAACCCAAGCTTTATTTTTCTCTTTGCTTACCTAAATTACTTCTTCCTTTCCTCATTCCCTCCCCCCCCTCTTTTCCTCCCTTTCTCCCCCCTTTCTCCCCCCTTTCTCCCCCATTTCTTCCTCACTCTCTTTCTTTGTCCTTTCCTTCCTCATTGCCTCCCTTTATCCTTCCCTTTATGCCTGGCTGGCTGCCTGCCTGCCTGCCTGCCTGCCTGCCTTCCTTCCTTCCTTCCTTCCTTCCTTCCTTCCTTCCTTCCTGTATTTAGCTGTAGAATTTTGTTCTTTTTAAATTAAAATATATATGTATGTACAGTGAAATACACAACTTAGAAATGTAGTTTGTAAGTATACATTCTTGTAATTCACATCACAATCAAAATGTTGCTATTTCCTAAGGCCCATTTCAGCCAAGTCTCACCCTGCCAATAGCAATCCCGAGCAATTACTATTCAAACACTTTAGACTTCCAAAACCACAGGTCAATTTTGCTTACTCTTGGCCATTGTAAAAATGCAGTCATAGTGTATATTCTTGTGCTTTTTAATCTTAGAAAAATTTATTTTATTATCCATGTTTGATCATTCAGCAATGCATTGCTTATTATTGATGAGTATTTTATTGTAAGAATATATCAAAATGTATTAATAAATAAAGATACTATATTATTTTACAAGCCTTTCTTCAGACATATAAATTCAGTACTCTTGGGTGAATACATAGGAGATAAATTTCTTGGTCATAGAGTAGGCAGTTTTAACTTTGTAAGAAATGATCAGTTTTTTTAAGTGGTTGCATTTTTTTACAATACTACTAGTAGTGTATAAAGAGATCCCATGGCTCTACAACCTTGCCAACACCTAGTATTATTAGTCTGTTTAGCCTTTTAAATAAGTATGTGTGAGATTTCTTTGTGGTTTTCAGAGATATTCACATTTCCCTGATGGCAAATGATGTTCAGCACTCTTTTATATGCTTACTGGCCATTTATATATCTTTTCTTCTTAATTGCATTTTTAATTTTGTTCATTGTTATTGGATTTTGTATCTTTCCTACTGTAATTTGTAAGAATCATTAACATATTCTTGATACAAATCCTTTCTCAGATATATACGTTGTAAATATATTTAATGAGTCTACATTATGTCTATTCATTTACTTAATAGTGTTTGTTTTTGAGCAGAGGTTTTAATAAAGTCCAATTTCAGTTTTAACTTGTAAAGACAGTGCTTTCCATGTTCTGAGAAATCTTTGTAAATATTTTCTACCGTGTTTTCTCCTAGAAGCTTTATAGCTGTATCTTATGTAGAGGCCTATGAACCATTTCAAATTAGTTGATGTGCATGGTTTCAGGGTGATTGACATATATTTTTCTATACTCTCCTCCATTTGTTTAACAGACTTTTCTTTATCCATTGTATTGTTTTGGCCACTTTGTTAAAAATCGACTTATCTTACAAGTTGGGGTCTTTTTCTGGATTCCGTTCAATTGACCTATATGTCTTTCCTTAAACAATATAATTCTCTGTTGATAGTTGTAAATCCTTAAATCAAGTTTTACAGTTGATATTGAAATCAAGTAGTGTAAGAGATCCAAATATTTTTTCAAGATTGTTTGAACTATTCTGGGTTCTTTTTAGTTCCATTTTAAAATGTTGATTTCTACAGAAACACACACACCCACACACACCAGTTAGAATTTGATCACTATTCCATTGACTCCATTGGTCAATTCATGGGAACATTAACATTTGTAACAGTATTTTGTCATCCAATACATTGAAATATTTATGCATGTAATTAGGCTTCATTAATTTCTTTCAGATATATTTTATAATTTTCAATCAACAGATCCTGCATATATTTTTTGAAATTTGTTCTGAGTATTTAAATTTTTTCATGTAATAATAAATGGTATTAACTTAAAATATTCTTTATCATTTTTAGTTACTAATATATAGAAATACAATTGACTTTGGCATACTGATGGTATATTCTATAGCACTGTTAAGTTCACTTTTGTTTCTAATTGTACTGTTGGGGATTATGTAAAAAATGTTCTGTAAATTATCTTGTCTACAAATGAAATCGTTTTTTCAATCTTAGTATTATGTATTTTATTCTTCTTTACTCATGCTGGGTAAGGCCTGACTACAATATTGAATAGGAATGACAAGAGAAGATACCTTCACCTTATGTCCAATCTAAAAGGAAATTTTAGTCTTTTCTATTCAGTATGATATTCATATCTACAGTACAATTTTCATAAGAATGTATCACTGTGAAGAAAGTTCCTTATATAACTAGTGAACTGAAAGTAACTATCGTGAATGTGTTTTAAATTTTGTCAAATTATCTTTCCATATCTATTAAAATAATCTTTTTGTTTGCTCATTTTCTCATCTGTAATATTATGAATTATATTGATTCACAATAAATGTTTACATCATCCTACATTCCTGGGATAAATCCCTCTTGATCATGATAAATTTTTATTTATTACTAAGATCATTTTGTTAACATTTGGTAAGAATATTTTGTAACTTCATTTTATTGTAAGACTTTTATGTAGTTGTATTATCACCATTCACTTTCCCTCCTAAAATGAGTGACAAAGTCTTGTGTTTTTTTTTCTCAAAGAGTTGGTCTAAAAGTTTGAAATAATTTCCCAACAAAGCCACTTGTGCTTATACTTTTCATTATTGATAAGGTTTTAAATTACCAACTGAGCATTCTTCTCAGATATAGCTATTTAAATGGATCAGATATAGCTACTTAGTTGTTCTATTTCTTCTTATGTCAGTTTTGGTATTTTTTATTTTCAAGGAATTTTCCATTTCACCTAATTTGATTCGCTTATGTACGTGAAAGTCTTTATAATATCTCCTATTATTTATTTTGATCTATATTATTGTCTGCTTTTATTCTAGAAAGGGATAATTTTGGTTTTCTCTTTTTTCTTCTGTGTTACTTTCTGTAGGAGTTTTTTTAATCAATTTTATTGATAATTCAAATAAGATACTTCTGTTTTGATACTTTCCTCTATTTTTTAATTTTATCTTTCAGGAACTTCTCTTATTTTAATTATTTATTTCTATATATTTATCTTGCAATTTAATTTACTCCCTTTTTTACTATCTTCTTAGAAAACATTATTGTTTATAAATCTTTTTTTCTCTTTTCAATACAATTTTAAGATCTATATTTCTCTCAATTTTTGGCTTTCTCTATCTATATCCTCAAATTATAAGATTTTTTTTAAAAAATTATTCAGAGCCAAGTGCGGTGGCTCACGCCTGTAATCCCAGCACTTTCGGAGGTTGAGGTGGGCAGATCACCTGAGATCAGGAGTTTGAGAACAACCTAGCTAACATGGTGAAACCCCATTTCTACCAAAAATACAAAAAATTATCTGGGTGTGGTGGTATGAGTCTGTAATCCCAGCTACTCAGGAGGCTGAGGCAGGAGAATCGCTTGAACCTGGGAGGCAGAGGTAGTAGTGAGCCGAGATCAGGCCATTACCCTCCAACTTGGGCAATGAGAGAGAAAATCTGTCTCAAAAAAAAAAAAAAAAAAATTCAGTTAAAAATATTTTGTATTTTCCCTTGCACTTTATTTTATCTGTTTATAAGTATGTAATTAATGATATGCTTGGGCTTGTATCTTTTATTTTGATACATGTTTTTAAATTTGTCTATTTTTTTTATTTGTTTGACCCCCTTTTTTTACTTTAGATTAAGTAAGTAGCTTTAGTGACCTAATCTATTTCCTCTTTTAGGTTTTTGGCTATATTTATTTGATTTCTCTAGGAATTAGAATATGCAGCTTTAATGTACCCTAGTCTCCTTGAATTAACATTGTATGGGTCTGTATGTATTGTAAAAACCTTCCAATAGTATAGTTTTACCCCTTTCTAAACTTCATATATTATTGCATACATTTTCTTTCTTACGTTGATTAAACCCACAAATTCTATTACTTTTGTTTAAAGAAACTCATAGCTCTTAAAACCAACAAATGTAAAATATGATAAGTATTCATTCAAATATTTACTAAATCTGACATACTTTAATCCTTCATGTAAATCCAAACTTCCATCTGTTTCTCTTTGAACTAAAGAACTTTCCTCAATATTTCTTGTACTATACACTGGCAACTCTCAGCTTTTGTCCTGGGTATGGATCATGGATTGCTACTTCTCTGCATGTCTAGTAGTTTTTATTGTTTTCCATACATTCAGAATACTGTGATATTAAGAGTCAGGATTTTATTGCCTTGCTTAAAGAGTGTTGGCTTTGGTTTTGGGAGGACGTTAATCTCCTGCCAGATCAAATCTTCTTGAGTCTTAGGTTGAAGCTTATGTAGGCCAAGCCTACAAGTAGTGTAACCCTAGACTTAATGTTTGGCTTTTCTGTGGTTTCAATGCTGAACTCTGGGTGTTCAGTGGAGTCTCTCTCCACCTTCTGGTCTGAACCTAAACTACCAGCAGCATCTGACTGTACCTCATAGTTCCCCAGTAGCTGTTCTCTGACAGCGTTTGCGGAGCACTGGTCCTGTGCATGTGCTGTTTTATCTTTGGCTACAGACCTAATTGGGGAATTATGCAGAATTGCATGGCTCCTTCTCTGTGTAGTTACCTCCTGTGCAGTACCTTACCGGTCGCACTCCAAATTCCAGCCACCTCAGCAACACCAGATTCTCTTCCATTCTGTGTATTGGTTGCTCTGTGTTTGGCCTTCACGTTCTTACCCTGTCATTTGGAAAGTACCTCAGGCAGAAAACCTTAATAAAAGTGGAATACACCCCATTAGTTTTCATTTTTCATATATCACATTTTGTACTTTTGATGTCCATGACCAAAATGTATGTTACCCTCAGTTATAGTTTATTTTACAGCAGATGGTTAAATCCTGCACTACTTACTCCATGAAAACTAGAAAATAGAGCCTAACTCCTTAACTAATATTTTAAAATTTCTTACTGTATGAAATTAATTTACAGAGTATTTTGAAAAGGAATGATTGTGGACAGATTCTTGATTGTAAATTATACTCTGTATTGACATTGATATACCATTACTTTAATATATATGGCAAGGGACAACACCATGTCCAGAATATCATATAAGCAGAATTATATAGTAGATAGCTTTTGAGACTGCCTACATTCAGTTAGTACAGTGCATTTTGAGATTTGCTCATCTTGCATTTATCAGTAATCTTGTTGCCTTTCATAGGCGAATAGCAACCCACTGCATGGATTGACTGTAAAGAGTTTCCTATTCAATTCACCAACTAGAGAACATTTCTTTTTGCATCTTTTGGCAATTACAAATAAAGCTGCTATAAACATTTACAGAAAAGTTTTTTATGGACATAGTTTTCATATTAATCGAATAAATACCCAGGATACAGACTGCTGGGTCACATAGGAGGTGTTTAATTTTCAAGAAACTGAAAAAATGTTTTTCAAATTATATCATTTTCCATTACCAAAATGATTGCCATATTGCAATACATGTATAAGAATCCTTGTTGCTGTATATTCCTGTTAATACTTGGCCTTTGCAGAATTGTTATTATTGACATTTTAAAAGGGCACTTAGTGACAATGCACTGTAGTTTTAATTTGCATTTTCCCTCTATCTAATAGTGATTTCATATGTTTATGTGGCATCTGTATATGTTTTAGATGATAGATGTCTTTGTTGGAATATTTTTCCCATTTATTACAATTAGGCTTTTGCTTTATTATTGAGTTTTGAGATTTGCCTACCTATCCTGCATACACGTCCTTTGTCTTATATGTGATTTTTCAAATTTTTTTTTGAAGGGATCAGCTGGACTTTTTATTTTCTTTTTAGTTTTCTTCAAGAATCAGAGCATCCCTAACAATCTTAAAGTTTAACAAATTTTTCACATTCAATTTTATGGTTCATGATTTTGGTACTATAGCTAAAAAAAATTTTAAGATCACAGCAATATTTTTATATATTTTCTTCTAGAATGTTTCTAGTTTTAAGTTTCTGTCTTTCCTTGGAGGTATCTTTCTCTTCTTACATTTTTTGGGTCGTTGCTTGCCTTGCAATAAAACTCTTAGATGGTCACAAAAAAATTTGTGATTTTGAGATTACCTGGGGTTTTAGTAATGTTGTATCAGTGAGAATGACGTATTTCTAACTTTCTCCCAAATGAAGCTCACAAATAAATACATACATAAATATATTCCTACTGATATCATGACATTATCATTAAATACGCTTCCAAATAAGTGGAGAGTTTTTAGTCTACATAATAATTTAACATATTTCTCAGAAATTCTACAATATCACAAAATTATTTGTAATGTCTGGTGGTTATGATAACTAGAATATATTATAATTGGCTACAGAAAAATGTCAATATGTGTTGATATATACACATCACCATCTGGAAAAGATAGTGTTCTAAATATAGAATAGAAAAGATAGTACTCTAAATAGAGGTTGTTGAACCAGTTTTTAGAGATAACGTATGTTTACACTTGATACTACTAAAATTGATAAAAAGATTTATTAAAATAAATATTTTAAGATTTGGCTCCTGAATGTAGCTGAATTGCACTTGTTTCTACCACTTTGATCTTCTAAAGACGACTGATAACAACGAGGATAATCTTTCCAACTCTTTGCTGAAAAGGGACGAAGTTGGAAAATGCTTAATTATAGTCCTCTTAGAAAAGAATTCTACATCTCAGATCAATAATTCCCCTGTAATTTAACATACTTTCATGAGACCATGAATTTCAGGAGTTAATTCACCTTATGCACCTTGTATTAACTAGTTTGAACATTTTATACATGTTGGAGAATTTTTGAGATTACATTATTTTATTTAGAAATTGACCCATCCATTACACTACCTAGAAATTATTGACATATGTATCAAACTGACAAATTTAATTTGGAGTTAAAAGTCTAAGTTATTGAATAAGATTCTGTGTAATGCTATATGTTAATGTGAAATCACTGGGTGTCTGTGGGTGGACATGAGACATTTAGTTTGATCATTGGGATTTCATTATTTCCAAAGACTTGTCTTTGTGAAAACTGAAATATCTCTTCTCTGGAATTCTATTCTACTTTTATATGCAAATGAAAAGCAAAAATAATGGTATTAATGTGTGGCAGACAGAGTCTGAGTAAAAGTTGAATACATTTATTCTTATGTCTATCACATCCATTGTCCACTGGGATTTTTCTGTCATCTACATTAGGTATATGTTGCTAAATTGTGATTTGTCACATATTCTTTTGATTTTTATTGCTTTAAATGTCTTTCCTTAGACTCCATTTAAGCTTAAAAGGACATTTTGGGTGTACTTTTAGATCACTTCTGAAAAATTTGCAGGGTCAATATACATTTCGTTAATCACCATATTTACTTTAACCCAGGGATGTGGATGAAACCATTCTGTTCTCCATCTCCTGAAACCTAAATAATCATGAAAAACTTAAGTTTTCTAGATGTTATACATCATTCACTCTACTAAACAATATCCTGAAACCTAAAGAATCACAAAAACTTAAAGTTTTCTAGATGTTATACATCATTAACTCTACTAAACATGTGCTTTGTGTACTACTGCTGGAAAATAATAGCAATAATAATATACTAAAATTATGTATATTTGAGTGATTGCCCTGTGTAACACAGCACTTTGCTTTTTTACTTTTTCATGTAATCCTCAGAAAAGCCTGGTGATATTGGTGTTATTATTATTCCATTTTAGAGAGGAATGAAGATGAAGAATTGAGGCCCCAAATTATAAAAGAACCTGTGTAATGGCACATATCAAGAAAGTGGTAGGGCTAGAATTTGACCTTATTAAGACAGTTTTAATACTCTCCAGCAACATGCACTACATTACTAGGCCATATTGTCATAGGTATAGCATATAAACATTGAATATCTTCAGAGCTAACACAAATGAAGCAGCCTTTTCCATCATCAATAGCATGTCTCTTCATTCCCTGTCTTGTGCGTCATCTTCAGGGTATGTTGAATTCTTTGTTGATCTCTAGTTTACTGTTGGCTCTGGAGTTGATGTCACTGCATCTGTTGCTTCTTCTCCACTTCCTACTTTCTTAAATTTTACCTGACACATCGTTATATGTCATGGTAATTGGCTCAGGAGCTACATCCTTCAGCGGACTTTCCTACGTTGTTTTCACCAAGCGTAATTGAGTAGCTACCCTCATGTCTGCCCCAGGTTACTTTCTGCAAATCTCCATGACACTTGTATATGTACTATAATTGTTTGTTCATTTTCTTATTCGAAGAATGAAAAAATTAAAGCCATAGTCTGCTATTTAGCTCTTGCATCGGTCTCTTAGTTCGTACTTGATGAGTTTTTACTATGTGGATTAATTATTGATGGTTTGTAAAATAAAACATTAAATTTAGATATCTACCTGTCACAGTCTTAAACCCTGAAACTTAAAGAAGCTTCCACCTATTACATTGCCCAGTAAAATACGATGCAGTATCTCTTAACCTAATGGAGAGAAGATTAGAAAAGCCAATTACTATCTCCTTTCTTCTGACTGAACGTGTTATTAAAGTAGTTGGGGCTTTTAGACAGTAACTGATGATGTGAATTATAGAGTAAAATTTATACTTTTGGTGAGTGGAAGAGGCCCAGGAAAGATAGGGTTAACTTGAATTTTCATGAGAAAATACGTTTGATAAATAATTCTCCTGTTTATTTATTTATTTTATTTTATTTATTTTTTATTTTTTTATTTTTTAATTTTTTGAATAGCATCTTGTTTCTACTTTGTTTTTGTTGTTGTTGTTGTTGTTGTTTGGTGGGGGGAATTAGAGGGTTCTGACTTTCTTTTTTTATTATACTTTAAGTTCTAGGGTACATGTGCACAATGTGCAGGTTTGTTACATATGTATATATACATGTGCCATGTTGGTGTGCTGCACCCATTAACTCATCATTTACACTAGGTATATCTCCTAATGCTATCCCTCCCTCCTACCCACTCCCCACAAGAGGACCCGGTGTGTGATGTTCCCCTTCCTATGTCCAAGTGATCTCGTTGTTCAGTTGCCACCTACGAGTGTGAACATGCAGTGTTTGGTTTTCTGTTCTTGTGATAGTTTGCTAAGAATGATGGTTTCCAGCTGCATCCATGTCCCTACAAAGAACACAAACTCATCCTTTTCTATGGCTGCATAGTATTCCATGGTGTATATGTGCCACATTTTCTTAATCCAGTCTGTCACTGATGGACATTTGGGTTGATTCCAAGTCTTTGCTATTGTGAATAGTGCCACAGCAAACATACGTGTGCATGTGGCTTTATAGCAGCCTGATTTCTAATCCTTTGGGTGTATACCCAGTAATGGGATGGGTGGGTCAAATGGTATTTCTAGTTCTAGATGCTTGTGGAATCGCCACACCATCTTCTACAATGGTTGAACTAGTTTACAGTCCCACCAACAGTGTAAAAGTGTTCCTATTTCTCCACATCCTCTCCAGCACCTGTTGTTTCTTGACTTTTTAATGATCGCCATTCTAACTGGTGTGAGATGGTATCTCATTGTGGTTTTGATTTGCATTTCTCTGATGGCGAGTGATGATGAGCATTTTTTCATGTGTCTGTTGGCTGTATGAAT
>NW_016806721.1:172695-189499 GCF_001698545.2 Rhinopithecus bieti
GGGAATCTTTTCCCCATTTCTTGTTTTTGTCAGGTTTGTGAAAGATGAGATGGTTGTAGATGTATGGTATTATTTCTGAGGGCTCTGTTCTGTTCCATTGGTCTATATCTCCGTTTTGTTACCAGTACCATGTTGTTTTGGTTGTTGTAGCCTTGTAGTATAGTTTGAAGTCAGGTAGCATGATGCCTCCAGCTTTGTCCTTGGAGACCTAGAAAGAGACTTAGACTCCCACACAATAATAGTGGGAGGCTTTAACACCCCACTGTCAACATTAGACAGATCAACGAGACACAAAGTTAAAAAGGATATCCAGTAATTGACCTGAGCTCTGCACAAAGTGGACCTAATAGACATCTGCAGAACTCTCCACCCCAAATCAACAGAATATATATTCTTCTCAGCACCACATCACACTTATTCCAAAATTGACCACATAGTTGGAAGTAAAGCACTCCTCAGCAAATGTACAATAACAGAAATTATAACAAACTGTCTCTCAGACCACAGTGCAATCAAACTAGAATTCAGGATTAAGAAACTCACTCAGAACTACTCGACTACATGGAAACTGAACAACCTGCTCCTGAATGACTACTGGGTACATAACAAAATGAAGGCGGAAATAAAGATGTTCTTTGAAACCAATGACAACAAAGATGCAACATACCAGAATCTCTGAGACACATTTAAAGCAGTGTGCAGGGGAAATTTATAGCACTAAATGCCCACAAGAGAAAGCGCGAAAGATCTAAAATTGACACCCTAACATCAAAATTAAAAGAACTAGAGAAGCAAGAGCAAACACATTCAAAAGCTTGCAGAAGGCAAGAAATAACTAAGATCAGATGCAAAATGAAGGAGACAGAGACACAAAAATCCCTTCAAAAAATCAATGCATCTGGGAGCTGGTTTTTTGAAAAGATCAACAAAATAGACCACTAGCAACACTAATAAACAAGAAAAGAGAATAATTAAATAGACACAATAAAAAATAATCAAGGGGATACCACCACCAATCCCACATAAATACAAACTACCATCAGAGAATACTATAAACACCTCTACACAAATAAACTAGAAAATCTAGAAGAAATGGATAAATTCCTGGACATGTACACCCTCCCAAGACTAAACCAGGAAGAAGCTGAATCCCTGAATAGACCAATAACAGGCTCTGAAATTGAGGCAATAATTAATAGCCTACCAACCAAAAGATGTCCAAGACCATACGGATTCACAGCCGAATTCTACCAGAGGTACAAGGAGGAGCTGGTACCATTCCTTCTGAAACTTTTCCTATCAACAGAAAAAGAGGGAATCCTCCCTAACTCATTTTATGAGGCCAGCATCATCCTGATACCAAAGCCTGGCAGAGACACAACAAAAAAAGAGAATTTTAGACCAAATCCTTGATGAACATTGATGCAAAAATACTCAGTAAAATACTGGCAAACCAAATCCAGCTGCACATCAAAAAGCTTATCCACCATGATCAAGTGGGATTCAT
The DNA here is from genome assembly GCF_001698545.2 of Rhinopithecus bieti. Taxonomy (NCBI): domain Eukaryota; kingdom Metazoa; phylum Chordata; class Mammalia; order Primates; family Cercopithecidae; genus Rhinopithecus; species Rhinopithecus bieti. The sequence continues at coordinate 174,203 of NW_016806721.1, forward strand.
CCCTGGGATGCAAGGCTGGTTCAACATATGCAAATCAATAAACATAATCCGGCATACAAACAGAACCAAAGACAAAAACCGAAGTTTTCTTTAAATCTTACAGAGAGGAATAGAAAAGTATGCACACAAATAGTCCTTTAACTCCACTGTAAGATACATGTACCAAAGTAAAAAAATACATATATATATATATATTTTTTCTGAAGAATAAGAACTTTTTTTATCTTCTAAAATTTAAAATATATATAATTGTAATTTAATTCTACAACAACTATGACCCAGAATTCTGAAAACTATCTTGAAAGAGTATAGACAACTAACATTTTTCAATTTTAAGGATTACTTTAAAGCTAGAGTAATCAAGAGTATGCTACTAGCATAAAAGTGCAGAAATAAATTTAGCACTCTAGGGTCAAATGATTTTTTCTTTTAAAAAAATTATGAATGACACATAACCATAAATATTTATGCACTACTACATGACATTTTGATACATATGTAAGTCCTGTATTCACAAAGTCAAGGTAATTAGCATAGCCATCACCTTAAAGATTTATCATTTCTTTGCCATAAGAACATTCAAAAACCCCTCTTCTAGCTATTTTGAAATGTACGATACATTATTGTTAACTCTCTTTAACCTACTAGGCAATAGATACCTAGAACTTATTTCTCCTAACTGTAGCTTTGTGCCTATTTAATAATTTCTCACCATAGTCACTTCTTTCCCTGACTCTCCCCATTTTCTGTTAACTACTATTTTACTCTGTACTTTCATGATAAAAACCTTTTAGATTCTACATATGAGTGATATCTTTCTGTGCCTGGCTTATTTTACTTAATGTCCTCCAAGTTCATCCATGTTTTTGTGAACAACAGGATTTCATTTTTTTTTTATAGCTGAATAGTATTTCATTGTACATACTTACCATACTTTCTTTATCCATTCATCCACTGATGGAATTTTAGGTTGATTCCCTATTTTAGCTGTGGGGAATAGTGTTGCAATATATGTAGGAGCGCAGATATCTCTTCAATATACTGATTTCATTTCCTTTGGAAATATAGCCAGTAGTGGTATCATTGGATCATATGGTAGTTCTACTGGTAGCTTATTGTATCCGGAATTGGTTCCTTCCAGTGGGTTCTTGGTCTCACTGATTTCAAGAATGAAGCTGCAGACCCTCACGGTGAGTGTTACAGTTCTTAAAGATGGTGTGCCCGGAGTTTCTTCCTTCAGATGTTCAGATGTGTCCGGGGTTTCTTTCTTCCGGTGGGTTCGTGGTCTTGCTGACTTTAGGAGTCAACCCACAGACCTTCGCAGTGAGTGTTACAGCTCTTAAAAGGTTGCACGTCCACAGTTGTTTGTTCCTCCTTGTGGGTTTGTGGTCTCACTGACTTCAGGAATGAAGCTGCAGATGCTGTGGTGAGTGTTACAGCTCTTAAAGGTAGTGCAGACCCAAAGAGTGAGCAGCAGCAAGATTTATTGAGAACAGCAAAGAACTAAGCAAAGAACACAGCATGGAAGGGGACCCAAGTGGGTTGCCACTGCTGGCTGGGGTGGTCAGCTTTCATTCCCTTTTTTGGCCCCACCGACATCCTGCTGCTTGGTCCATTTTACAGAGCACTAATTGGTCCATTTTACATAGTGCTGATTGGTCCGTTTTTACAGAGGGCAGACTGATGCATTTACAAACTTTTAGCTAGACACAGAGCTGTGGTCGGTACCTTTTCACAGAGCACTGACTGGTGTGTTTTCAAACCTTTAGCTAGACAGAAAAGTTTTCCAAGTCTCCAACCTACCCAGAAGCCCGGCCAGCTTCACCTCTCATTATCAGGGAACGTCCATGGTGTTTTTCATAAGAGTTTTACATTTACTAATTTACATTCCCACGAGCAGTGTATGTGTTTGCTTTTCTCCACATTCTTACTGACATTGAGTATCTTTTGATTTTCATGTAGCAGTCATTTGTACTTGAGCGAGGTGACATCTCATTAAAGTTTTATTTGCATTTTTCTAATGATTAGTGATATTGAGCATTTTTTTCGTATTTGTTGGCCATTTGAATGTCTTGAGAAATGTCTATTCAGGTTTTTGGCCCATTTTTAAATGAGGTCATTATTTTGTTGTTGTTGAGTTTTTTGAGTTTCTTATATATTTGGGATATTAGCCCCTTAGAAGGTGTGCAGTTGTCAAATATATTCTTCTATTCTGTAGGTTTGGGGTTGTTTGCTATGCAGAAGCTTTTTAGTTTTTCTAATCCCATTGTATCTATATTTTCTTTTGTTGCCTATGTACTTCGGTTTCATACAAAAGATGCTTGCCTAGATCAATGTTATGGAAATTTCCCCCCATATTTCCTTCTAGTAGTTTTGTAGTTTTGAGTCCTAAGTTTAAGGCTTTTATCCATTTTGAATTACTTTTATACGATAGGAGATAAGGTTCTCATTCATTCTTAATATGATTTGGCTCTTTGTCAGCACCCAAACCACATCTCAAGTTGTAATCCCCATATGTAAAGGGAGGGACCTGGTAGGAGGAGATTGGATCATGGGGGGAGCTTCCTCCATGCTGTTCTCGTGATAATACTTGAGTTCTCACGAGATCTGATGTTTTAAAAGTGTCTGGCAGTTCGCCCCTCACTCTCTCTCTCCTGCCTTGTGAAGGAGGTGCCTGCTTTTCCTTCATGTTCTGCTGTGATTATAAGTTTACTGAGGCCTCTCCAGCTCTGCAGAACTGTGAGTCAATTGAACGTCGTTTTATTTCTTTTTTTTTTTTTAAATAAATTATCCAGTCTCAGGTAGTTCATTATAGCAGTGTGGAAATGGACTAATACAATTCTTCTATGTATGTATATCCAGTTTTCCTAACACCATTTATTGAAGGAGTTGTCTTTTCCTCATTGCGTGTCCTTGACACCTTTGCCAATATCAGTTGGCTGTAGATGTGTGAGTTTATTTCTGGGCTTTCTATACAAAGCTATAGTGATCAAAATAGCATGTTACTGGCATAAAAATAGACACATAGATCAGTGGTCCAATGACTTTTGACAAGAGCATAAGGATTATTCAATGGAAAAATAATAGTCTCTTCAACATAAAGGTGCAGGATAAGTGGATATTCACATGTAAAATGACTTTTGACCATTGCCTACACTATATTCAACGATTTTCTTATAAAGGATCTAAGACCTAAGTATAAAAACTAATACTATAAAATTATTTGAAGAAAATATAGGGGTATTGCTTCAAAACTTTGGATTTGACAGTGGTTTCATAGATAAAATATCAATATCAAAAGCATAAACAACAAAAGAAAAAAAATTATACTTCCTTATAGTTAAAAAATATTATAGGACAGTATCAAGAAAGTAAAAAAAAATCCTACTCTGTGAGAAAATATTTTCAATTAATATATCTGATAAAACTCTAATATCCAAAATACATAAAGAATCCCTATAATTAAAAACAAAAAGGCAACTCAATTATAAAATGAACAAATAACATGAATAGACATTTATCCAAAGAAGATATAAAAATATATACCAAGCACATAAAGACATTCAATATTGTTAGCCATCAAGAAAACACAAATAAAAACCACAATGAGATATCATTGCAGTTCCCTGGAGTAACTGTGACACAAAAGACATACAATAACAAGTACTCGTGAAAATGTGGAGTAATTTGAACAGTCACACATTATTGGTTGAAATGTAAAATAGGACAGCCACCATGGCAAACATTTTCACAGTCATCCAAAAAATAAGAAGTAACATACGGCTTATCATTTCTACTCCTAACTTTATAGCCAAAGAGTTGGTAACAAGTGGTCAAACAAAAACTAGTACACAAATGGTCATAGCAGCACTATTTACATTAACCGAAATGTAAAAAACCTAAAATGTCCATCAGTGGATGAATGGATAAAATACGGAAATCCAGATAATGGAGTATTATTAAGCTATAAAAAGATTGAAATACTGTTACATGATATGGTATTTCAACATGAATGAACCTGGAAAACATCATGTTAAGTGAAAGTCTGACCAAAAAGGTCATTTAGTATATAAGTCCATTTATATGAAATATCCATTATAGTCAAAGCCATGGAGATGGAGGGCAGGTTAGAGGTTACCAGTGGCTGGGGGTAGGGAGACATGGGGAATGATGGATTAAAAGATAAAAGATATCCTTTTGGAATGCCGAAGAATTTCTGGAACTTGATAGTAATAATGTTTGCAGAACATCGTTGATATATTAACTGCCACTTAATTATACACTTTAAAATTATTCTAGGGTAAATTTTATGTTACATGATTTTCACTACAATAAAAAATTAAGCAGCTAATACAAAGCTACATTAATTTAAGAGATTAATAATTAAATTTTAAGATACCCTGAAAAAGTAAAAATGTATTCCACACTCACATGCTGAGAAGTAAAAGATTTTCTCGATTATATATCAACAGAGGTCTTGCATCTTCAATTCTTATTCATGGGTCAAAAGTCAGTGGCTACACAGAAACTCACAGTGTTTATCTCAAAGAATAGTTCTCCTTTCCAAAGGACATACAGATTTACTTCTCATAAATAGTAGAGAAAAAATAAAAAAAAAAAAAAATTGCTAACACACCAGAATTTCTGTTTTCTTCACCAAGGAAGAATAAATCCTATAATCCCCCTGAAATATATCATCAAATTCTCAGACCATTAGGCTAAATTTGCAATTACTACAAATGAAGACTCAGCAAAAATAAAGCTGTTGGGCTACTTGGGAATCACTGACCAAACCAAGAGACCTGTTTCTATTTAAATAGCCTGTGAAGTACACCGCTTAGTCAATGTAGCTTAATGAGATCTGACAGCTGAATCCAACTGGGGATAATGGGGAAACCTGAAGAACTTTTCAAAATATATTTTGAAAAATTGAAAACCTGACTCTCATATAGATATAAAAATGAACATGTCAAAGATTTATTATCTCATTAGTATTATAAATGTTTAGATGGCAGTGCTAGTTCAAAGAACATTTTGTAAAACAGGGTTTTTAACACTGCACTAGTAAAGACATCTTGAAATAAGTTTGCTGAGTTAGAGACCAAACTCATTAATATCTTACAGGGCAATAAACTGTAACCCTTGGGGCCACTTTTTTTCTACTAGACAGAAATCGGTAATATAGGATGTATCTTTGTAGAGTCTAAGCACTTAATTATTATTAAACAGCCAAGTCAAATAGATGGTTGTTATTTAAATAATTAATGTTCAGCTTAAACTGATACATAAGACCCAATATGACATTGAAATGACCCACCTTTTTGCCTTATTTCCTAGTTTAAATTTTTAAATATTATATGATTATATGCACATAAAAAAAATAAATTAAATATATAATTGAAGACAATTGACAAACAGGAAATGATTTGTAACAACCAAAAAATTCATATGCTTTAAAAAATATTGTATATACTATTTGTCTCAAATGTTATATACTTCTTATGTAACAATTACTTCTGTATTTATAAGAAAGCATAAATACTCTATTAGAGAAATTGGAAGGTTTACAAAGAAATCACAGATAACCCTCAAATACGTGGCTAATATGCACAAGGAGGGGAAAAAACTAAACTCACTGGTGATCAAGAAAATGCTTATTTAAAGTATAATCACATACATTTGTTTACTTTTCAAATGAAACTTTTAGTGATAGCTTTCTCATTGTGATAATAGCACTCACAAAGTACTAATGGGAATATAAATTGCTTCAGTCTTTCTGGAAACAATTTTATGTGTGTCTTGGCAGCTTTAAAAACTTTCAAAGACTGCTGTGTAACAGATTTATTTCTGGAAATATGTCCTAAAAATACAGTGAATAATTTAGTATTAATTCTAAGAGTCAAACTCTGAAAATAACATACAATTAGGTAAATGTGATGTAATGTTAGTGCTTTCATTAAAAATAAAATGATCAAATAATTTTAATTGTGTGAGAAAATGATCATGATAAGTTAAAAAGAAATTCCATAATATCTGGTATGTTGTTAGATATAAACTACTGCTGTCATTTAAACTCGGGCACAACCTCAGAACCTCTTTAGAAAAGAGCTGTCAAACAGCTGGAGTTTTGTGAGAAGGGAACTTCTTTGTCCCAGCTGAGTTATCCATGTCATTTTAAATATACTCTGCACATATTGACTAATTAGAATTGTAATTGGAGGTCAGAGAATGAATGGTGAGTTCCTTTGTAACTATGCTAGTTGGACAAGGCTTAATGAAAGGTGATTTTTAAACTAGGTCTTAGCCAGATGTCTAAAATGTTAAATGGAAATACGATTAGAACAATATGCTATAGACAAGGCAACTTCAAGGAATTAGCAGGACACTTCGGTATCCCATAGATAGAATACCATGCAAGAAAGCAAAGGATTCATTATAGAAAACTAGAACACTTATGCATAAGCTTTAATATGGGAAGCCAATTTGAGGACTGTAGAGAAAAATAAAAACAAAATAAATTGACTGCATTAGCATAAAGCCAAGCCTCAAATGCTAAATAGATAGTCCCTATTAGTAATAATTTATCCTGAAAATAAATCTTTCTTTTAGATAAAATAAACATACATTATTAGGTAAAACCAAAAACATATGTGTTTCCTACAGTGAATGTTGTATTCTAATTTTAAGATGTCTCCATTTTTACAAAAATTGTCAGCAATGGTAGGAATTTCATATGTATCTAATACAAACCACTGCAGGTTGCAGTTTAAGCCTCTCTCCACTCTTTACTGATGTTGATAGAGATCCTGTGAGCTATTTGTTTCTCGTACACTAAAAAATCATATATCTCAAAGTATTAAGTGTAGAGAGATAGAAACTACTTTCCCTGGTTTCTGTAAAACTATCCAGTATTCTTGGGATAGTCAGGGTTTCTTTGTTTCCTCTCTTATGAATATCAATTTCTCTAGTTCTGTTTTCTTTAATGACAAAATCATTTCTTTTACTTTCAACACATGAAAATCAAACGCGTTAGGTAGGACCTATTTTTTCAGTAAATGCTATGAATATGTAACATTTTACCTCAATAATTCAACGATACTCTTCTATGGTTCCTCAGAGGTGGTAGAATACTAAGAAGCTTCAGATTTCTGGATCCAGTTCGAAAGGCTCAGGAGTTAGGCTGAGTGCATCAAAAAGAAAGAGTAATTCTCCAATAATCTCTTGTTCTTAGAATACTCCATTCCAATACAAGGAGGAAATAAGTCCCAAACAAACAGGTTGCTCCTCCCTTAAGAAATTGGGATTGTTTTTAATTTTGGAGGTTACAAGACTAAAACTAAGCTCTGAAGCCTCCAAAAGAATGAATGAAATGACACATATATTTTATGTGGAAAAGCTGGAGATTTATTAGATTTTTAATAAAAAGCCTAGAAGGATCATGACCAAGGAACTGAATGAAACTAGGAAAAGTCGAGATTTAATAAGGCTGAATCTTAGCCTTATTAAAGGCAAAAATCAACCCTTAAAAGAATCAATGTAATAAGTCTCTAACTCTATCTGTCCAATATAAAAGAGGGAAAATTTGATGGAAGATATAATCTGGAGGCACCTTTCATAGACTTTTATAGAAAATGCCCAACATAGAATAAAATAATGCTAGACATACAAAGTGGCAGGAATACGTGATCAAAAATCAATAGAAAAGCAGACAACAGGAAAAAAAAAATACAGATGATCTCAGCATTAAACATACATGATCTTTAATGAATATTCTATTAGTTATTATAGTAAAGATGTTCACAACAATTTCAACAGTAACTTGGGACCAAATATGAACTCTAGTATTAAAAACAATTCCAAATTAAGGAAAACACATTGATTGGTTTGAGCAGCAAGATGCAGAAAATAACAGTATCAATCTATAGATGAGGCAAAGTGAAATAAAAAAGTAAGAAGATAGGCTTAAACTTAATATCAAAACTATTAAATGTAAATTGAATTAAAGCTCCAATTAGAAGACAAAGATTATCGGTATGAATAAAGGGAAACCCACCTACGTACAGAATAAAAAGTTTAAATCTAAAGACATGGATAATTTGAAAACAAAAAAGATAAACTAGATATATGTGTGCATCCACCAAATGTAGATTAGTATAGCTATATTAAAATCAGACGAGTCTACTTTTGGTGTTTGTGTGAGATAACGTCTCACTCTGTCACCCAGGCTGGAATTCAGTGGCATGGCCAGAGCTGTCTGCAGCCTCAACCTCCTGGGCTCAAGTCATCCTCCCACATCAACCTCCTGAGTAGCTGAGATCAAGAGATGTGTACCACAACCCCTGGCTAATTTTTTAAATTTTTTGTAGAGGTGGGGTCCCACTGTATTGCCTAGGCTGGTCTCAAAATCTTAGGCCCAAGCCATCTGCCTGCCTTGGCATCCAAAGTGCTTGGATTGCAGGCAATGGCCACCAGGCTCAGCAGATGAGTCTAGTTTAACACAAAATAATATCAGTAGAAGTATGGAGAGACATCTTATTGATACAATGGCCAATTCACAAGAAAGATTAAGAAATCTTAAATTTACATATGTCTGATAACACTTTATACGAAACAAAAGTTGAAAGAAAAGAAAGGAAATATCCAATAAGCAACAAAATAAGTTTTAAAGAAGAACGCATTTTACAGAAGTTTCTTAGGTCAATTGGAATTTTTTAAATATAAACTAGTTTAATTCAGAGTCTGCCACTTGCTTTGTAAAGTAATGGTGTACGTTGGTTGATGGCATTGCCTGTGGCTGCTGTTGTGCCGTTGCAGTAGAGTAGTTATGATAGAGACCATATGGCCCAGAAATTCTAAAGTATTTATTATCTGGCCTTCTGCAGAAAAAGCTTGCTGACTTGAGTTAGTTCATTGTATCTCTGCAATGTTTAAAATCTTGAATTTGAGAATTATAACATGGTTATGTAAGACAATATTGTTGTCTTTTTTGTAATAACCCACAAGGGTTTAACATGAAGGAACATTGTACACTCCAAGTACTCTCAAATGGCTCATGAAAAGTAATTTTTATTTATATATGTGAAAAGAGTGTTGAGAAATTAGAAGGTAAGAATCGAGAGCATATATGGATAATGACATTTTTCTAAGTAGGAAATGATTATTTGTTGAACAAGAAACATTAGATATTCTCGTCTCTTGAATTCTCATACAGAGGACTTGTAATATGTTGAGAAAGTTGCAACAGAGAAAAGTGAATGCAGAGTTTTAGAAAAGGGCTCAGAATTAATTGAGCAGAATGGGAATCATTTCCAGCAATTCTCGGCCGTGGGAAAAGGTGTAAAGAAATATGACCTAGATAGTCGTTTAAGATTGGCATTTTTTAATCTATATGGACAAGCGGAGAAGGAGAAAGCTGGTTAAAAGTATTTGAGGCCGGGCGCGGTGGCTCACGCCTGTAATGCCAGCACTTTGGGAGGCCGAGGAGGCAAATCATAAGGTTGGGAGATCGAGACCATCCTGGCTAACACAGTGAAACCCCGTCTCTACTAAAAAAAATACAAAAAAATTAGCCGGGCGTGGTGGCGGGCGCCTGTAGTCCCAGCTACTCGGGAGGCTGAGGCAGGAGAATGGCTGGAACCCGGGAGGCGGAGCTTGCAGTGATCCGAGATGGCGCCACTGCACTCCAGCCTGGGCGGCAGAGCGAGACTCCGTCTCAAAAAANTATGACCTAGATAGTCGTTTAAGATTGGCATTTTTTAATCTATATGGACAAGCGGAGAAGGAGAAAGCTGGTTAAAAGTATTTGAGGCCGGGCGCGGTGGCTCACGCCTGTAATGCCAGCACTTTGGGAGGCCGAGGAGGCAAATCATAAGGTTGGGAGATCGAGACCATCCTGGCTAACACAGTGAAACCCCGTCTCTACTAAAAAAAATACAAAAAAATTAGCCGGGCGTGGTGGCGGGCGCCTGTAGTCCCAGCTACTCGGGAGGCTGAGGCAGGAGAATGGCTGGAACCCGGGAGGCGGAGCTTGCAGTGATCCGAGATGGCGCCACTGCACTCCAGCCTGGGCGGCAGAGCGAGACTCCGTCTCAAAAAAAAAAAAAAAAAAAAAAAAAAAAAAAAAGTATTTTAAAGAGAAGGATTATAATGATTAACTAGAAAAACAAATATTGAAAAGAAAGGAAATGTAGAGTCAGAAGAGATGATAGATGGGGAAAGAGGATGAAAGGATTGGAAGACCTAATATTTAAAATATTGCAGTAGGAGCACTTGAGGAAGTGAAATGGAAGGACCAGGCAACTGGAGAATAGAATACTGAGTACAGAATACAGAGACTTCAATTTGTGATTGTGAAGGCGGTCTCCTTTCTTATTTTAGCATGTGACCATAGAAGTTGGCTGAGGAAGAGTTGAGTAAACATAGTTTTAGGTGCGAGGTAAAATAAATGAAACACTAGGTGTTGAAAACACCAAGGATAGGGGTGCTGAGGAAGAGAGTGAGCTGGGTTATGAAATATTCATAGGAATGTGTGTTTGTGCAAAGGAGGCACAGAAGGAGGGATGAAGAGATAGCTATTGCCATAAATGAGGTTAGGAAGACGATGGAATAAATTGATGATATGATTTTTTTTTTTTTGAAATAAAGGAATTTTTAGCAGACAAAGAAATGACAATGTGAGTGTAGAGTGAAGATATATAATCTACCCCTGACTGAGAAACAAATGTTTCTGATAATTAATAGCCTTTAGGGAGGGATACAGGCGGATCAGTACTCTTAAGGATTAGTCTATTAAGGCAAAGAAGAAAGCAATATTCTGAATAATGTTTAGGTCATAAAAAGTTTTCTTTGATTTTTTGCATAGTAGATATGCAGTCAACTTTTATTAAATTCCTTGTTTTGATAGTATGAAGAATATAGAAAGACTAAGTTTATTTCTTTTAACTAGAGCCAACATGGTTTGATCACTGGTTGGATATAAACTAAGCTGAAATCATTTGGTTAAATCAGTGCTGTAGAAGGAGGTTGGTATTGTTTGTTTAAATGCAAAATGGAGTGTAGGAAAAATTAGAAAAATAATTATTGTTTGAGGCACATAGAGTTTTAGATACCAAAAGCAGTATGGTTCTGTGACAAATTTATGTCTCCAAGACACCCAGATATAAGTGTACTTATATGCATTATAATAAGATATAATATCACAGGCCCACATCAATCCTGTGTTTTGGATTGACACAAATATTCCTTGTTGTTCTCTCAAATTAAATGTTTTAAATTCAGAAACAATTACTTTTTGATGTATATTTGTATTAAGAGAATTTGACATGGTCATCTTATTTCTGTTTACATAGCATGCAAGTTCTTAGTTTAGATTTTATGGATCACTAGATGGTCTATAAATTTGAGACCCCAAACCCTTTAAAATTGCATGCAAAATGTGCATGTATATTCAATTTGAGTTTTTGGATGATGATACTTTTCATCTGATTCTCAAAGATCTATGATATAAAAAAGTTAAGAATCACTACCTTAGTGGATACAAATATTGCTTAAAATTAGAATGACATGGAAAATTGAGGATGGTAGTGGAAAATGGAACTAATAGTTATAGTTTTCACTTTAGCTTTTTAAAATACGTATGAAGCACCTTGACCTAATGCCTAGCACATGATCATGAAACAAATACTTACTAATATTATGTAAACGTATTATTTCATTTAATTAAAATAACTAATGAGGTATATATTTCATGCCAGTTATACGGAATAGAAACTAAGTCTCATGTGTGGTCTACTTTAAATGAGTATCTTGAATTCATTCATTTTTTAAAAATTCTACAGCTAGTGATCAATCTCAAGAACGTGACTGAAACATTTTTGTTCCATTATGGTAATGCAAATTACCTAAGGTCTCAAATTTTATAGTTGTGATGAAGTATATAGATTAGCAGGGAAAACATTTTTCTCCAATCTCAAATGCCATTAACCTCATTTCAGGATGGATATGGTTATCAAATTAGAAAAAACACTTTCATTCACCTGGTTGTTTGATGACCCTCTTGTTTCATATGTACTTTCTCGCTCTGTCTTGTTTTCAGTTCTTCCCTAGTATATAAGATAGTAGGCCAGTAAAACTACCTTTTATATAAGTTCATTTAAAAAAAAAAAAAACTATAGTTTAAAAGCACTGAAGAAAGGGTCAAGCTAATAGCAACAAAAGTATAAGAACGTAACTTCCTTGTTTGAAAGATGTTCAAAGTCAATTTTCCAAAAATTACTTTTCTCACAAGATAACCCATAGTAATACTAATCATTAGTGCTGCCATTTCTTAGTATTTAGAAAGATAGTATATAAAATCTAAGTGCCATTAACACATCATCAGAGATTTCAGATTTAAGGGCTTAGGAACAATACCACTAAAACAAAGTCAAAGCAGTATCTTCCTTGAGTCATATTTTATATGGATATAAGATTAATTCTAAAACTGCATTTAACCAGGTCCCTTAAAAATTTATTAATAGCAATATTTCTTCCTTTTAAAGAGTAGAATTTAGGAGTATTAGATAAAGGATTAAAAGCCTGCCTGGAGGTTATAAACACTTAATCATTCTGATTCTCTCTTACTCTGCTGTAATATATATTACATTAACTAAATTTATATTACTACTTGTATTTGAAAGTGTGAAATAGTGAATATTATATTTTTCTCCTCTGTCATGTCAGAATGCACAGACCCTTTATGTTTATATGAATTCAAAATAGAACAATCCTAGTTATCATCCATACTGTTATGTCAATATAATTGACAGTGATGGAAGATTGTGTATATAGTCTTCTGCCTATATTATAAAAATATATTTGACAATTTTTCCTCCTAATTCAAATTTAATCCCGTTTGAACAAAATCCGAAATTGTATGGCTCAGAAAGAAATCTGTATTTGACATCTACCATTCAAAAAGACAGTGACGAAATGAAAATGAATCTAGCAAAGCCCCTAAGCTGAGTAACTTTTCTGTTTGGACCTGTCATCTCTAGGCCAAGATCAAGATATTAGTGAACAAATAAGTTAAAGGATAAGTTTTCACAGGGGCCAGTTGTTAGTTTTCTCTAAGGACTAAATTCGGAAAAAAAAAAAAAAAAAAAAAAGGAGCATGAAGCATGAGGATCCAGATAGTAAATAACAGAGTATTTTCTGAAAAATCAGTTATTTCAATATCTACATGACTGTTATTGAGACTGTGAATCTACTTTTTAGATGCCGGAATTGGCTTTCATGTATAGTCTATTTGAGATAATACACATGACTTTAACCTGCCCAAAGCTGTGCAGTGAAAGAAACTATATCCATGATTCTGGTATGTTAACATAGGTTACAGCCGTGGATTCTTCACTTTTTTGTTGTCACTAATAAAGTATATCCACAAATTATTTTTATTGTGGAGAGATAATAGATATTTATGGAGTCATCCACTCCAAACTCCTGCCACTGTATGCTGGTTATCTTTATTAGAAGTTGGTTAGAAAAAAAGTGTAATCTAGGGAAAAAAAAGTAGTGTCCTCTAAACAGTTCAAAATGTGCATGCCCGTTGTTGTGATAACCTGTAATTCAGTATATTTTAGCTTTTGAATAGCTGGCTATCGCTATCTGTAGTTGCATTGTTTTAATGCAGCATATATGAACAATAAATCACTTAATATGTGGCAAAGTTTGTAAATGCTGTGTTTTATGGATTTTTATCTAAATTCTCAAAGAAGACCAAAGGTTAACACTTCTTTTCCCCTTTCCCCGCTTGCTCCTCAGGGACATATTGAGGTTCTTAATAAAGTGTTAGCACATAGCTTTTATCTCTCTGATTTCTAGGGAATTCAACCTAAGATGGTAATTAAGATTAAATTAGATAGCAAGAGAAGCGGCACAGTATCTTCCTATTACATTATTTTATTTTGCAGAGAATTTTCCCCATTAAATGCCTAGACTGGTAACAAGGACCATTTCTTTAACACATAAATTTATTCGGAGAGATACATGGCCTTGTAGGCATTTGTAAAAGCAATTCCCATGCATTCTGTGGGCTGACCATTTAAAACTACCTTGTAGATTATTAAACATATTTCTCATGTTTCTATGCATGTTTTGAGTACATGACAAACAAACACAAAGTCCAATATAGAGGTAGATCATAGAGGAGTACCAGCCTCTTTTTATGAGGTCTGAATGAAATGCTGCTACCATTATTAACCTAAGTGTTTGGTATAATACTTAGAAGCATACTCAGTTAGATACTGGAAAGATTATATCAAATCAGTGACAATTTCATTGGCAGAATATATACAGCTAGTTAAATAGCAATATAGAAAATATATAAGCCTATAAGATGTTATATTTCATAATCTTTTATCTTCTTTTAATACTTTTTTTCAATGTGAAATGAGTTTCACTGTAACTTTGAGTAGTTTGGGCAGGATAATCTTACAAACTCATCGTCTCACAACATGGTTTCTCTGCATACTTTTTCCATGGAGGTCACTTTGCTTGCTGTAATTTGACTAAATTATTTGGATGGCTCAGTAAGAAGAAGCAGATCACATGGATGCTGTGACTATACATGGTTTTAAAATAAATGAAAATAATAAATGTTATATAATACACAGACATACAGGAGAAAAAGGCACACAAATTTATTTATGTGCACATGGACATAGAGGTCTCACAAATATGGCACTCAAAGAGGGGCCAGATGGTTGAAGCTTAAATACCTTATGAGGCGGGGGCAGTGTGGGACTGTAGGCAATTTTATGAGGGTTATAAGTAATTATAAGGGAGAATGAATGAGCTAGCAAAACCAGACAATCGTTTGTAAATGATTATTTTTGGAAACTCAATGGGACTGAAAAGTTATGGAAAGATGAGGGTTGGAATTGCACTGTGATCAAAGGTAGTCTTATTAGGCAGGTGAATTATCATAGGTAATGTCCTCATGCTGCCCTCAGAAGTGTAGATAAAAGGCCGGGCACAGTGGCTCACTCCTGTAATCCCAGCACTTTGGGAAGCCGAGACGGGCGGATCACGAGGTCAGGAGATTGAGACCATCCTGGCTAACACGGTGAAACCCCGTCTCTACTAAAAAGTACAAAAAAATTAGCTGGGTGAGGTGGTGGGCTCCTGTAGTCCCAGCTACTCGGGAGGCTGAGGCAGGAGAATGGCGTGAACCCGGGGGTCGGAGCTTGCAGTGAGCTGAGATCCAGCCACAGCACTCCAGCCTGGGCGGCAGAGCGAAACTCCGTCTCAAAAAAAAAA
>NW_016806721.1:193458-233183 GCF_001698545.2 Rhinopithecus bieti
CTCTCTCTCTCTCTCTCTCTCTCTCTCTCTCTCTCTCTCTCTCTCTCTGGTGGTTAATCTTTCCTAGTTATTTGCTTACATTCCTAAAGAGGGAAGTTTAAGACAATTGCCTTTATTTGGGAAAGAAGTTTCCTTCCTCAGATAAGGAGATTCCAGAGAATTCCTCCCTGCATTTGGGGTTCTAAGTGGTGAAGAAACAAGAGAAAATTAGGAAGTTAGGCAGTTTCTACATCTTTCCAATTTATTTTAATTTGAGGTGCTCAACATGCCAGAATACCTTCCTTCAAGGTATCATTCTATATACCCCAGTACTTGTATTGCTTTTTTCTTACCACTAGCTTACTAGCAATTTAATGACTTTTCCTTCATTGGCTTTGCAATTATTCATGTATTAATTGATTATAATAACAAGATCACCCTTGAGTCAAATTGAAAAGACAGATATGTAAAGAAATAATACAGAATGATGTATGTGTTAGGAGCACTATTGGTCTAGAAATAGCAGAAATGAGGAAGTGACTATTTCTCAGTAGAGTTGTAAAAATATAATTTTAACTGGCATTTGAAGTTCACCAGATAAAGAGGAAGGCATATTATGTAAAGGGGACAGGATTGCAAAAGTTGAAACTTATGAAAGAACATGACCCAATTATCAATCTCTTTATGGTTGAACATCATTGAACTTTATGAGGATAGAAGTAAAAAAAAGATAGAAGATAGTAATGGGGACATAGACAGGTGTCATAGTGAAGAAGTCAGTTGTGTCATTCTGGAAAATTTAGACTCTGTTTAATATGTGAGAGGAAACCAGAAATAGTTCTGTTACTGCTGGAGGGTGTCCAGATTCTTGGCATGTTGAACAAAGAATTGCACAAAATGCCCAAAAAAGCGAAGAAGGAATGAAGAGGTATATTGAAAATGAAAGTACACTCCACCGTGTGGGAGCGGGTCCAAGCCTAGGGGCCCAAGGGCCCTGTTATATAATTTATGGGGGTTTAAATATCCTCTAGAGGTTCCCGTTGGTTACTTGGTGTATACCCTATGTAAATGAAGAAGATGAAGTAAAGTTTCAAAGTCATTTACTCGGTGTCCACCCTATGGAGAGGGTATTTCCTGTCGTAGCTGAAGTGGGAATTGGCCTTCTGTTCCCTGCCTGCAGACCCTATTTTCCTGCCACTGTTAAACAGAAGGCAGAGTGGTGGCATATAATTAAATGATCAAATTTGAATTTTTAGAATAATAGCCTCAGAGACAGTATAAAATACTAATTAGAAAGAAAAGAGAGTATAATAAGGAATTAGTTCAGGGTATTTTAGAACAGTCCAGGTGAGAAGTGAGCCCCTGAACCAAGCCAGTGGGTGTAGAAAACATGGAGAGAACAGAGTGATAGAAAAGTTGTAGAATTATTAACAGTTGATGTACTACTTGTTGTTGAAGCCACGGGAGAGCATTATGAATCAAGGGCTACTTAGATTTTTCTTTGCAGAGCACATGGCACAGGACATAAATTAACAATCACTTTAGTCATGCAGTGAAGCCCTGCTACTGAATATCTGCTCTGTTTCAGTCACTTATGCTAAGCAATGAGAATGCAAAAATGAATGCATAAGACTTCTAAGAAGCTGTGACATGATGATTCAATGGAATCATTTAATCAGTTTCAATTGAGGCTCAAGTAAATACACACCACATTCCAAAGTAAGATGTGAAACTGTCACGTAGGACTTGCAAAAGAAACATGAGAAACTAATTTCTACTACCTTCAATGCCCACCCAGACTAGGGATACACACGTAAAGGAATTTTACAGAATTTTTAGAGAGATAATTTCACATATGTGTCCCCTGCTGTCCCCCAAGGAAGAAGCATGTCCACCTCTAGCACAGGAAAAGCATCAATAGTTTTAGTTGGAGAAGGTAATATATGTCCCCTGGGACTTGGGAGGCATAGTGGACCAGTGTTTGACTCAGCCTGAGAGATTTAAAAGGTTTTGACACATTGGTCTGGCTTTCATTCAAAGAGTTTAGCAGACAGAGGATACTGTGTTTACCCTGGATCTGTCTTCCATTTAAGTGGGCTACCATTAGGGGTAAAGAGACTCCTACATGGGTGGACCCTTAGATTCCCAGAGGTATGAAAACAGCCTTCAGCCACCAGCAGCAATAGGAGGATTCTATTGCACAAAGGATCCTGCAGGGTAGGGATCTCCAGCAGTCAGCTATTGTCATCAGTGAATCAAGAGAAGCAGCATTCCAGGAAAGAAGAAGCAGAGTTGCCTGTAAGCATCTGCAGGCTGGTGTAGTGCTAACACTAGCTCAGGACAATATTAGTGGGGTAAGAATACTCCCTTTCCTTTTATATTTCCCCTGAACTCTGACACATCTGATATGGCAGAGAAGAAAAAAGGAAGAGTAGAGCTGCTGAGTGATCAGAGAGAAAGGTAATTATGCCTCCCTTTGACACATGAAGACAGCTAATGTCAGCAGCCCCCAGCCAAGGGAAAGAAGGGGTTATTTGAAGCTTTTGGATTGTACATTAAATACATGAATTATTACAAAGAGAACTTTCCATTTTCTGAAAATATGCTGAAAACTCATTGGGTTTTGATCAGGTTTTATCAAAAGGGATAGGGAAGAAGTCATCCAACTGAGAGAATAGGCAATGGAGGAATTCCAACTTGAAGTCTCATTTAGGCTCATGGGTTTACATTTGGTTTCCATACTGATTAGAAAACTTGCAGTTTGATGTTGGTTACTTAACCAAAATTTGACTGAGTCAGGAGACCTAGCTTTCAGCTCTGACCTGTATAACTACGAGCATATGTTTTCAACACCCTATGTTCTGTGTTCCTACCTGTATATTAAAGATTCAACTCACTGATCCGTGAAATCTGATATTAAATTCTAAAATTCTGAATATTGAATGAATAATATTTCTTGGGTATATTTCACTGTTTAAAAGATCATGAATGACCAAACCTAAGATAGTAATTGAGTTTCCCAAAAGTCTATGGAACAAATGAATGTAGGCCACAATTTTTACTTTATATAATGCTTAAACTAGAGTATTATAATTATAATTATCACTTTTATTATGAGATCTACATTATGGTTTTAATAATTTTGATAGTAGTGATTTCTTATTTCAATGCCCGAGAAGCATGAATACAAAATTATAAGCAGTACATTTTTTGAAAAAAATGTATAGAGAAAGGGCATATTTGAGGTTGTCTAAATAAATGTTTAGGGAGCCTCCAAATGAACATCACTTACCATAAGCTTGTATCTGGAATACATTTTGAAGGAGATTATTATATATAATAACATGGTTAGGAAACTAAGTGAAGACTATATTAAATTCTTGTAGCACTAGAAAAAATAATATAGTGTTAGTACACAGAGGTTTTCATTCTTTATAACCTAAACTGGTGTTCTGAAATCAAGTGCTATTTGGATTTGTCAAATGTTTCTTGTTATAAACCCTATCTGAGTTTAAAACCAACCACTTGTACACAGCTTAGTAAGATGAAATATTTATGGACCAACTGTCTCCTTAAAAACTGCAGAGTTAATCATAAACCTTAAGAGTGCTGGCGGGCGCCTGTAGTCCCAGCTATTCGGGAGGCTGAGGCAGGAGAATGGCGTAAACCCGGGAGGCAGAGCTTGCAGTGAGCTGAGATCCGGCCACTGCACTCCAGCCTGGGCGACAGAGCGAGACTCCGTCTCAAAAAAAAAAAAAAAAAAAAAAAAAAGGGCTAAAAGATTGTCAGATGTTGGATTCTCTTGAAATTTCTAGTGAACTCCACAAATGAGGTCAGAATATGCCTTCTATTATGTTCAATACTTGATTTTCTTTTGTCAAAATTTGGAATACAGTTTACCTCATTACTGTTTGAAACAGCAAAAACAACAGCAATAGCATAAGAAATAGTGTATTCAAAACTCTAGTTTAACATATGCAAATGAAACTTGAAGAAAACAAGTGAATATTAAAGTATTAGAATACATGTAAGAGGGGATTTGAAAAAAAAAAACCCTGAGGAATTTTACACTGAAGCCTATTTCTAACAAATGCCATCAGGAGGGAGGAAGACCATTTTCTGAATGTTTGCTTGTTGGAAATTTGCAATTATGTTTGCTAAAAATAGTTCAAATTTACTTGTAAAACAACATAAGCTTTTTTACCTCTTTCAGACTTCTAAGATACTAGGGTGATGAAGTCTCTATGATTTTGAGCTGAGATGAAATATAAAATATTTTGTTATGCATCTCTCGAGAGGCTATTACGATGTCCATTAGTTTTTACACTTAGTAGCCAGGCTGTATTTGATATTGCCTGTGTTTTTTTCTTGATTAAGGTTGGATATTGAAAGAGTTTACCGATCACAACATAGTAGTAATTTAAATGTATGTTATCCCAGACCTTTGGATTTTCTTATTAAAGATTTAAAATACAATATGCAAAAATGTATAAAACTTTAGGGTAGTATAGGAGTGTAGTTAAACATTTTGCTTGATAATAACAAAAACCTCAATTTCAATGTCTCTGTGAGGTTGGGAAATCCACCGGAAGATTGGATGAGCACTACTTTATTTACAGTTTTAGGGAGTGTGAGGGCTTGAATTGTTTGTCCATGTAGGGGATATTTGTGTGGGAGAAATGTGTGCCAGAAAACAGTCACTCCAGAAAGAGAGCTTTGCTCGTATTTCAAAACTAGAGACATCTTGCTGAACAACAAAGGAAGGAAATATTAAGTCATTTTCAAAGTGCAGTGAAATTTCTTGTAATTAAAATGGCAGCACTGAGCCTAGGACTAAGCTATAAAGAGACCAACATACACAAAAATACATTCTATATTATTGTAATTTTAATTATTCTTTTATCAATATTTTGTAATCATTTAAAATAAAGGCCTTAATGAATTATTGCCACTGAGGAAAAGCTCTTCATGATGAGACTTAGGTGATCGAAATATTTTACCAGAAAAATTAAGAAATTTTATAAGAAGTTAAGAAATTTTATATAAAATTTCTTAGATTTTATTAAGAAAATTCACTTAATTTGTTTTGCATAAATGTAACTTTATTTCTAATTCGACATTCACACTGATATATTTGAGTTTATATAGAAACTGAAAATAGTTTTTTATCATCTCCATCTAAGAGTTAACCCAAGTGATTTCTGATATAAAATTTTTTACATAGGACCCTAGGTTACAATTCAAGATATAACAATTCAAATGTAAAATTTGATTTATATTTTAGTTTTTCTGCCTGACACAGTCAAAACTGAGGTTATAACAAGCTGTTCACCAATATTATGAATTCAGAACAATATTTTCAAGTAAACTTAGAGTCATTCCCTACTAACCTCAGAAAGAGTCAGTGGCTTAAAATTATGACGAACATAATTTATTATACAAACCAGGACATGTTTAAGTTTGAAAGGAGGTACCACACAGCAGTATGCAAGAGTCTCTTCCTGGAGGCTTGCAAGGGATTCTTTTGTGGTTTCACTGACAACTGCAAGTTCAATCATGTCATATTAGTAGCTTGAAATCAGCCAAGGTTGAGTTATTTACACCACAAAAATTTCCAAGTGCTACAAGTCAGGACTTTTGCTTCTGAAGAGCCAGCCACACTTTTACCAAAACACTGGTGGTTATTTAGGACAATAGTGCAATGTGAGACTGTCTCAGGAAAAGTCCATTGTGTAGTCACCCTGTATGGAATTTATATAACGCAACTATCAAAATTTAATTTAAGGGTAGGCCACAGTGGCTTATGCCTGTAATCCCAGCACTTTGGGAGGCCAAGGTGGGAAGATTGCTTGAGCTCAGGAGTTTGAGACCAGCCTGGGCAACATGGTAAAACACTGTCTCTACAAAAAACACAGAAATTAGCTGGGCATGGTGGCAGGCACCTGTAGTCCCAGCTACTCAGAAGGCTGAGGCAGGAGAATCGCTTGAACCTGGGAGGCAGAGTTTGTAGCGAGCCAAGATCTTGCCATTGAACTCCAGCCTGGGCAACAGAATGAGATTCCAGCTTTAAAAAATTATTTAAGGCATTGGTAAGTGAATAAAAGCATGCAATATAGGAAAATTTCCCCAATGGCCCATGGGAATTAGGTCACCACTGTATTTAAGAAAAACGTACATGGAAAAGTTTAACTTTGGCTTTTCACGGTCAGATTCTTGGAGAGAGATGTAAAGCTGAGATCGAGGCTTTTAATAGCAATTGTTCAGTTTTTTTCTACAAAGCAAAAATGCCTTCCAGTAGATACGGATCAGGATCTTCACTTGGACAGCTGAGGTTTTAGAAGGGGACAAGGCTGTAGAGGGTTTACAGAGCAAGTCAGGATATAAAAACCCCAGACAAGGAGGTCAATCTGTGTGTTTCATCTCTAGCAGAAAACTAGGAAAAAATTATTTCTATATATTGAACAAGCATATAGGAAGTTAGAGGAAAAGCTGTCTTGTAAAATGAACAGGAATCTCAGGTTTGTTCCACTACCTAAGTCAAAATTGTAATTCCAGAACGCACCTCCAGTGAAGCAGCCTAAATATCTCCTGTTGGCCAAATGAGACATCTTCTTCAAAACATTTTGTTTTTTCTTGGTATTGTTGGATATGACACTATCTATAAGTCTTCATGGAGATAACTGTACTATTATATATTAAAGCTCACATTTAACAATTCATATGAACCAATCAAAACAAAATGATTCTCATCTAAAGTTTTAGACTGAATTATAGATAATAGTAATAATGTAAAGAAATTTCTAGAGAACACGATTCACAGATCCTTTTAAGATTTCCTTTATTAGACAGTCAACTGCTATACATCATTTCTTATGAAAGTGTGGTATAATCTACATTCACATTTTTCCCATTTTAAGGAAGAAAGTTATAGTCTTCAAACAATGCAACCTTAGCTGTTAAAATACCCAGAGATACTAAAACTCTTCAGGGAATAAGCAAAGGGATAATTTGAAATATTGTTCTATACTTATTTCTGTTTAGCTTGAAGCTTGAGCCATCTTGATTTAGATTTAGAAAAATTGAAGCCATAATGGTTCATTTTAAAATGTAACTGGAATATTTCTCAGGACTATCACATTTCTCAAAATACACTGAAAAAAACCTTATGTGTAAAATGTGTACATATCCTTTAGATTAATTTTTTTTTTTTTTTTTTTTTTTTTGAGACGGAGTCTTGCTCTGTCACCCAGGCAGGAGTGCAATGGCATGATCTCGGGCTCACTGCAAACTGCGCCTCCTAGGTTCCAGTAATTCTCCTGCCTCAGCCTCCCGAATAGCTGGGATTACAGACATGGGCCACCACAACTGGCTAATTTTTTATTGTTAGTAGATACAGGGTTTCACCATGTTGGCCAGGCTGGTCTTGAACTCCTGACCTCAGGGGTTCTGACTGCCTCAGCCTCCCAAAATGTTGGGATTATAGTTATGAACCACCACGCCTGGACTTGATTTCTATTTTAATAAGAAGTTAAGGTGTTCAATGAAATTATGTCATCAAATATTTATTCCGTGTGTAGCCAATACTTATTTTACCTTATATGGTGTTTAAAATTTTTCTCCCTTTGTTAACAAAGACTTGTTAAATTATAAATAAATATTTAAATAACAAATAACCAGACATGAGAGCACACATTCTTTCTCAAAATTATTGAAAGGATATCAAGCAAAATCATATGGAGACTATTGACCCAGTCAAACCTGGGCTGACCCCACAGCAGTGTCCCCAGTCAGATGACATCTTGTTCATATGTCATCTGTACACTCACTGGGGATGGTGAAGATGACAGCATCATGTCATAGCATTTTGTCCTCCAGAATGTTTGACTTAAAGAACTCTCTACACTATCATCAGAAATTTATCTGACACCGAGATCAATGACCCAAAGGCAATCTGGGTCACAAAAATCACAAGAAAGTTGAAAGCTGAATGTGCAGTTTACCAAGGAGTGTGCATCATGGTCACCTTGTGAGTTATGCAAATATACAGCAGCTCAGTATTGTCTTCAGAGGGCTGCATATATTTCTGATGCCATGACTCGTTTAGAAATAATTAAAAATAGTATGAAGAGAAGTAAATGGATATGATCCTGTCTCTGGAAACTTATGCTAAGGAATTAGAGAGTTACACAATGATTACAGCACCAGAATGTTTACATTAGCACCGCTTCTAATATAAAAAGTGGAAAGTTATTAATATTTAAGAACAATTGAATTATTTAATAAATTAATATGTTTAATAAATTAACACTTATTACAAAATAAATTTGAGCCATTAAAATAATAATCTCAGATATTTGAGGTGTGAAAGTGCTTGCAATATAATGCTTTGGTAAAACCTAAAGCTGTTCTCTAATGCAGATTAATTCCCACATTTATGAAAAGAAATCACAAAATCTGTGACTGTATCATAGAAAATATACAAGAATGAAACACTTGTAATTGTGTTTCATGATATAGAATAGGATTTTGTGATTATTATCGTTTTGTATATCCTTTTCTATTTTACTCTTCTATTTTTGATTTACAGGTAATAAATTCTGCAGACCTGTAATGGCACTTAAGATATATACTTAATAATTTGAAATAAAAATATGTATTATATTTCAATTATTTGAGTCAATTTTTTCTTTAAGTTATAGTCAAGATGCATTCTAATATATTTTAATATACTTCAGGAATTCAGATGAGGATGTGTTATATTCCAGACTAAATATGTAACTAGATTTTTTAAATGAGCAATACAAAAGTAATGAATGCAAATGCACATATAATATTAATTTAACAATCTTTGTAATTTTCTCATGTTCTAATAACATACACATATATACCACCAAGTAGAAAAATATATTTATTTTTGTTATAATTAAAAGCAAGCCAATGATAAAATGTATGGGTTCTACAAAGAAAGTATAACCAATACTTATTTAACTACTATCCCCTAATTTTGATACACAGACCAACAGTGCTTTGTGAAAAACTGTCTGTGACTTGTCAATGAGTAAATAACTCCCTATTGTGTCATAGCAAATATGGCAAGTATTAACTATTTGAATGCCAGCCAGATTTTACTTGAAATTTGGAAAGTCACAGGCAAAATGGTGTGTAGCAATGTTAAAGGCAGTACAGAGAATATATATATTTATATATGTATTTTTTAAATATAAATTTTATCACTGGTTTGCTTTTAACTATAGGAAAAAATATATATCTGTATACTTGGAGTAGGGCAGACAATACATAATACAAGAAAATTGTGTATAATTTATATGTAAATCTATATATATATATAATTCTATATGTATTGTCTACATATTCCCAATTATTATTACTTAAGTTCGTGTCTGTTGCCTTACACATATATTTTTCATTAAAATTCAACGATACAATGTATATTATCACTGAAACTTAGCAAATTTGTGGAAATATAAACAGTAGATATAATTTCCCAAAACTTTCAAGAAAAAGGAAATTAGGCTATAACTTTATTTTATATGAATATATAAGTGCATGATAATTCTTTTGAAATGCTATAATTGACCGATTTTGAATAGACTAAATTTGATTTTTTTCTAGCAACTGATATAAAATAAATGCGGAAAGAAGCTAAATATAAAAATAGAATGGGCCGGGCGTGGTGGCTCACGCCTGTAATCCCAGCACTTTGAAAGGTCAAGGCGGGCGGATCACGAGGTCAGGAGTTGGAGACCATCCTGGCTAACACGGTGAAACCCTGTCTCTACTAAAAATACAAAAAAAATTAGCCGGGCGTGGTAGTGGGCTCCTATAGTCCCAGCTACTCGGGAGGGAGGCTGAGGCAGGAGAATGGCATGAACCCGGGAGGCGGGGCTTGCAGTGAGAGGAGATCTAGCCACTGCACTCCAACCTGGGCAACAGAGAGAGACTCCGTCTGTCGCAAGAAAACACAACAAAACAGAATGACTTTTTCACATCTCAAGAATATATACCTTGAGCAAAGAATATGAGATAAACACAAAATGAATAGATAAAGGCTCTGAAAGATTCTTAAATGTATGCAGCAATTAAAATGAAAACATGTTAGATAAATGAGCCCAAACTCCTCACACTACAGATGAGTGGACCAAGATCCCAAAGAGATTTTACAAATGTATCATATTCACAATCCCACTGCTGCTCATCAATCATCTAAAACTCCCTGAAGCATGAGGAGTAAAACATTGACAACAAAAATACGGTAGCAGTGAATGTTGAGGAAATTAAGAATATTATGCATAATAGCATCATGAGACTAGGAGATAGCAGAACGGACAAGCACTAAACATTAAACAATAAAAACGATTTCTATAGCCTAAACGCTCCGTATAACACCATTAATCTCCAGTTCACTATCTATTTCTCTTATCAAAATCTTATAGCAAACCACATCTTACAATATACAGCGGTGGCACTAGTAGGCTGATACATAAAATTTAAGTAATAACACTACTCATGCTTCAATGCTTTTTTCCTCCCATGGGGTTACTTTTGCTCATTGATCTTATATTCATTTTGAGCTCTTTTATCATCTTATGACATATAATACTTGCTCAGTATTAAAACTGTCACTTGATGGATACACATACCCCAGTGTGCATATTGTCAAGGATATTACTTAATCCATAATATACTATACAAGAAAAAATAATAGTAACTCTTACCTGGAAAGTGGGAAAGATAAAAGGACTATTGTCTACCACACTCATTATAGTCCAAAGTAAATAAGAAAATAAAAATATTATAAGACAAAGTGAAACCCAGTAAAAACATAAGATGGTATGATTAATCAGCCTTTAATCTTTTAGAACTAACTTGAATTCCACTTTTGTTCTAGTTCCTTCCCAAAAGTCATTTAGCTAGTAAAAAGAACTTATTCTAGCTCTTCATATTCTATCTTGCAATAGTTCCTCTGCTCCATTTTGTGGCTATAATGACTTAGATCCCAGAGTTGTCTTTGTGGTTACCAGTTCATGTCAGATCTGTGTTTCTGAAGTTTCATTATAATTTACTTCATTTTTACCTCATCTACTTAGGCATCGTGGATTTTGCTCTTAGTTGCTTTGATCATAGACAACTAAAAGGGTCATGGTGACTCCTTTTCTTTGCTTAGGATAAGACAAAACTCGTCACAGTGACCCATCAGGTCCCTAACAGTTTCTTTACTACATTTTCACATCATAATCTTCTGTGACATGTTGTCTAGAACTAAATTGATTTCAGTTCCCTATTTTGTTCTTTTCCTTCTGCCCCAATTTAATCTTTTCCTAGTGCAGACATGTCCTGCATTTCTTCTTGGGTCCCTAACTGGCTCATTCCTACCCAGTATTTTTCAATCAGTGCAAATATGATATCTTGAGAAAAACCTTTTTTAATATGCCTGTTCATATTAGGTGAGTCATCTTGGTGCTTCTGTAGAGGTCTGTAACATATTATCATCATATTGATTCCACTGTATTGCATTAATGTCTCACCCACCAAAAAATGGGAGATGCTGAAAGAAAAGGTGCGTGCCTGTTATATTTGCATTGCTTCATCCCTGCCCCATAGTAATGGATCATTAAATTTTGGTTCAATTTATATGAACTGGTAATATTCCAGACTTTGAGAGTTTGATTATGATATCTCTTAAGACAGACTTATTTGGGTTGAGTCTGGTTGGTCATCTTTGATCTTTATGTCCATGAATAATCATATGTTTCCTTAGGTTTGGGGAGTTTTCTGTTATTATTTCTTTGTATATGTCTTCTACCTCTTGGCATTCTTAAGAGCCTCTTGAACACTAATAACTTAAACAGTTGCTCTTTTGATGTTCTCCCATAGTTCCTCTAGACTTTCTTCATTC
The DNA here is from genome assembly GCF_001698545.2 of Rhinopithecus bieti. Taxonomy (NCBI): domain Eukaryota; kingdom Metazoa; phylum Chordata; class Mammalia; order Primates; family Cercopithecidae; genus Rhinopithecus; species Rhinopithecus bieti. Next base: position 205,355 of record NW_016806721.1, read on the forward strand.
TTTTTCATTCTTTTTTTTCTCTTCTGATTGTGTATTTTCAAATAGCCTCTCCTTGACTTCACTGATTCTTTCTTCTACTTGATCAGTCCTGCTGTTGATCCCCTTTACTGCATTTTTCATTTGGCTTATTGTAATTTTCAAGTCCAGGATTTCTGTGTGATTTTCTTAAAAATTTATTTCAATATCTCTGTTAAGTTTTTTTTTTTTTTTTTTTTTGATAAATTGCTGAATTGTCTCTCTGCATCTTCTTGAACCAGGTTGAGTTTGCTTAACCTTTTTACTGTTTAGGGAAACACAGGGTGCAGTTTGCAGCCAGTGCTAACATTTACTTTTATGTGAACACGTTCTTTGAGGTTAAAGCAAATCTTACTGATTTGCAGTGTGAAAATAAAATGTTAAATCTTTTATTGTAGCTGTTTCTAAACAGAGCTAACATCCAAATTGTCTGTTTTGAAAAAACAGATTCATCAAATAAATCTTTGGCCAAGAAATATTTGAGACTGATGTTAGCATCACACAAAGATATGCTATGTTTTCTAGGATTTGACATTTTCAGTGATCAAGAATTCCTATATTTTGTAAATGGAAGTACCACTACTAAAAACAGAATGCTATAAAGAAAATGATTTCTTTTGTTTCCAAAGTCAATATACTAGAGCGATGTAAAAATAATAATAAAAACAATATATTTCTTGGCAAAGTTATCTCAGGGTAAACGCTGCCACCGTAAGTGTCACTGGCTAGTATTCTCAGGACAAATGGGAAAAGGAGTTAAAAGCTGTTTTGAAATATATGAGAGATCACAAATGTCCATCACTTTAGGGTTGATCTTTGTTGCCTTATTTCGTCTGTTTGGTGAGGTCATATTATCCTAAATATCCTAAATATTATTGATGCTTGTGGATATGCAATGACACCTGCATATTGGGAAATTAGGAATTTATTCTAGTCTTTGCCATCTGGCTTTTTAGTGCCTATTCTTCACGAGATTCTAGCAGACTGATTATTTTCTCTCAGCCGGTGGTCACTGCCTCTGTATCATCACCAGATAATGCTCTAAGCCCATTTTTGTTAATAGTCTGCGGTTGTTGTGTTGCCTCATGTTCAGCACTAGATAGCAGCGTAAACTGAGGTTCGCCACATGTCCACTGTGGGTATTTTGTTCCCTAAGGAAGGACCTAAAAAGGGAAATCTGGCAGTCGGGTCCATGGATTTCTGTCTGAGACTGGGGCAGATCCAGATGCTCCATCCATAGTAACCAGCCTAGAATCAGGTACCGCAGAGCTCCGCTCTACTCTGTCTCATTGTGAAAGACCCGATGCTGGTCTCCAAAGCGATGTTTTCTGTCAACCTCCTCCTTTCCTTAAGCACAGAGCATCCCTCTCCATGCTGTGCTGCCTAAGATTGAGGGATGGATTAAGTAGCTATTCTCATAGTTACCATGCACTGTAATCCTGGGTCATATTTGAAGTCCATGGTCACTGGGACCAGGGCAGCTATGGCCTCCTTGTCACTGAGGTTCGCCTGTGGTCTGAGGCTGCTGTAAACCACTGGGTAGTGCTGGCTGGAACATGAGACCATACTGCTGGGGCTGTAGTTTGCCTTTTAGAGCTGAGGCAAGTCCAGGTGACTCTGTGTGTGTGTGTCTGTGGCCCTGGTCTGGAGCCAGAGACTGTGGGATTCTGCCCAATACTGGCTTCATCCTGGGTTTCACCCTGGTAGGCCTGGCACTGGGCTCCACGTCAAAGCCCTGCGCCTGCTTCCCTCTCGCTTCCTGAGAGAGTTTTGTCTCTTTCTGAGTTGTGCTTCTTGGAGTTGGGGGAGGGGTGAGGATGGCAATGTGACTCTGTCCTTCCAACCCTCTTCAATGCATCTTTTCTTGTTTTTATGCTAAAATCAGGTACTTTGACCTCTCACTTGGTTTTCTAAGCTCTTGTAAGGCTGCCTTGGTGCTTGGATAGTTGCTAAATTTGATGTTTCTATGGGGAGATGATTGCTGGAGGGTCTTATTTGGCCATCTTGCTCTGCTTCTTCTTTGCTGATTTTTATTTATTGATTCATTTATTTTATTTAGTTATATGCATATTTTTTTGAGACACAATCTCACTTTCTCATTCAGGCTGGAGTGCAGTGGCATGATCATGGCTCACTGCAACCTCCGCCTCCCAGGTTCAAGTGATTCTCCTACCTCAGCCTCCTGAGTAGCTGGGGTTTCAGGCGCATGCCTCCACGTCTGGATAATTTTTGTATTTTTAGTAGAGATGGAGTTTCATCATGTTGGCCAGGCTGGTTTCGAACTCCTGGCCTCAAGTGATCCACCTGCATCAGTCTCCCTAAGTGCTGGGATTACAGGTGTGAGTCGCTGTGCTCGGCCTTTTCTGATTTTTAAATCTTTTCATAGACAAACACATTTCTGTGTCCTGCTTTATTTTTAACCTCTCATAAACTACTATACTTTTATTTACACTTTACAATTGGTTGAAGAAAGTTTTAAATTGCTTTACTTTTGGTGTGTAGTGTTTAATACCTTAACTTCCATTAAACACAAAACAGTGGAAACAAAACTAATGCAGAAAATTTCATGAAACAATTCCAAAAGAAATCTTATTTTTCAGGAAATGTATAGTTTAAAATTTAAGAGAAGAGATGTTTCTGTACAAAATATGAATGCAGGCAAGTGTTCGTATAAATGAAGGTGATAAGGGATTTCTTAATTTTGGTTTTGTTTACTTATTGTGATGCAGTGAGTGCTTAAATATATAGGATTTCTACTTCTCACACTTTACTTTTTCTAATTCAGGAAGCTCTGTGCTTTTTTGTTTCTTGAAGTATTACTTGAAACTATTTTTCTTGACTGGGATTTGCCTCATTTTTTTTTTAAGTCTAGGTTTTATCCTCATATATCATGATACATCTTTGATGATGGTAAATGATTTTTGTATTTATTCGAGGTACTTGAAGTTTTAAAACTTGACTACAATAAAAGAGACTAAATATAAGAAAATATTTGAGTGCTATAATGTAGATCATATATATATATGTCCTTTTAAAATTAAATATGGGAATTAGAATAATTTTTTATAGGATATCTTTGTAGAACTGAATTGCTCTAATTACTCCTGTGCTTTGAAATACTGTGGCTATTTGTCAAATGTGGGTAATCAACCTTAAATTAATTAAACTTAAGTAAAAATCTAAAATTATATATTCATTCCTATGCTGAGGAAATCTCTATGGCCAGTGTATACTGCATTAGATAATATAAACCTTCACATTATGACAGAAAGTGCTATTGTACAGAACTATTTAAACAATGTAAGGCAACTGAAATGATTGTGAAGTGAAGAATAGTTTACGTATTAAAACGTGTATCACTTTTGTAACATTTGACCTATCAGTAAGGTCCTTACATTTTAGCCTGTTAATATACGTGTTTTTAAATTGCTAATGGTTTATCTGGAGAAGTGAAGTTCATTCTAAACAAAGTCACCTTAATGGATATCAGTAAATGTAGTCATTTGCTAATTGATACTCATGTGATCACGCAAGGAGTAATGGGTCACAGATTTAATTCTCTCAAAAACTACATTATATCCTCTGAGTAGTGCCTATTTTGTTGTGCATCAATTGCTTAGAGTAGGAGTTGGTCAAATTAATTTAATCAATTATCTTTTAACATGTGTGAATAAAAGCAGATCTTTAAGGAATAATTTTACCTTGAAAGTTCAAAAAACTTTTAGTCTACTTTCGTTTTGCTTATGAAATTTAGAGCCTCTGACCATCTTCAAATGCCCAGTTGGTTTGTAATATATTATTTCTATATCCTAAAGAGTTAGTCCATACCCTCATGAAACGGAATAATTCATTGAGCATTTATGGAGTCTGTCACTCCATCCTAAAGTGAATCCTCAGCGTGAGAATGGTGTGATCATTCTTTTGTTCAGCGTTACATTGCTTGGTTGGTATGAACATTACACTTTGGTCAATTTATTGACAAGTAAATTTAAGAATAACTATAAACATCTAGATAGCTCAGATAACTTATACTTGGCATTGATCCAAATGAACAGACTGGTTTTGCGTTGTTCTTACAGAGGTTGATAAAATATTATGTTCAGTAAAATTTTCTAAGGGAGTAACTAATTGTAGAGCTTCAGGAGAAAAAGTATTGGTCATATATATGACCTCCACCCGCAGAGAAATATTTACACTAAGGTCATTCTTTTTTTTGAGACCGAGTCTCTCTCTGTCACCCAGGCTGGAATGCAGTGGCGCAATCTCGGTTCACTGAAGGCTTCCCCTCCCGGGTTTACACCATACGCCATTCTCCTGCCTCAGCCTCCCCAGTAGCTGGAACTACAGGTGCCCGCCACCATGCCCGGCTAATTATTTTTTTGTATTTTTAGTAGAAACAGGGTTTCACCCTGTTAGCCAGGATGGTCTTGATCTCCTGACCTCATGATCCACCCGCCTCGGCCTCCCAAAGTGCTGGGATTACAGCGTCCCAGCCTGTAATCACAGCATGTGAGCCACTGCGTCCAGCCACACTAAGGTCATTCTTTAACAAGAACATAAACTGTCAAAATACTTATTTTCCTTAAAAAAATATTTAAATGAAATGATATTTAAAGAAATATATATAGAAAAGTTTTGAGTACCAGTTCAGATGTCTATATATTAGCAAAAGAGGCAAGGGAAAGAAAGTCATTTTACTTGGGAAAGATATCCAGTGGTTTGAGAATTTAAGTGAAATTTTATATTGCAAAAATGTGTTTTTGTATTCTAAAGTAAAATAACTTGCTGCTTTTAAAACATTTTGTGGGTCCAATTCTATTCATGTGTCTTTTGATAAACGCAGTAGGTATTTTATCTATGGTATAATTGGAAAACTTCACAACAAATTGAAAATTACATTTGCCTTATAAAATATAGTATTTCAAATCCATGTACCGGAGGTTACACAAGGCTAAATGTCTTTTTTTTTTTTTTTTCCAAAAAAAAAAAAACTAAAGTATAAAAGGTAGGCTTTTACCACGTTTTGAAATCAAACAGGAAGATACAGCTAAATATATGACGTGATGATGGTTAAGCTTCTTATTGAATGTTTTCTAAGGTTAAAAATCTGCTGTCTGCCTTTGCATGTATGCTACATAATTTATAATGTCTAATGATTTTTGGAAGTGAGTTGCCAGCATGAAGAAGTCAAGGGCATGTTCTTGAATAGTTTCTATAAACTGACCTATTTATCATTTATTTCTATTATGCTGCATATAGTCCTCACACTTGAAGGTCATCTAAAGCTTATCTAAAACACTTTAAGATATACAAACTGCAGTTTAATATGAGTTTTCCCTGCTTGCAAGTAAACTAATCACAGGACCATCACGTTAATCCAGTAAAATTTGTATATTAATTTGTATTCTTTTGAATGTATTTCATAAGAGATCAATATCACAGCATTTAGATAAATTTTGAATTTTTTTTACTTAATATAATATCAGCATTTTTTTGAAAAGTAGCAAATCTTCAATTATATTTCTTCATATCCTGTCTGTTAACCTAATGAGGAACTTTGGATCTTTCAGAATGTCATGTGAATTTCTACAGTTAGTGCAGAGTTTTGACCTATCTTTTGCAGTGTGATTTTGACTTCGTTCCATGAATCCTCCAGTAGGTCAGAGGATTCCCAGGAGATCAGGGAAGTACAGGGCATGTGTTTGCAGAGTGCAGAGGACTAGTACATTTCCCTCTTAAAATGAAATATGTCACCTTAATGATTAATGGTGTAACTTTAACATCCTGAGAAACTCACAAGGACAGACCTACTTTTCATTTCGTTATAATCTTCATACATGGGGGAAAACAGAATTTTGTTTATATTTAGATATACAAATGATATTTAGTATCTATATTCTCTTTTAGGATATAATATAATACTTCCAAAATATAAAGTGACCTCATCATTAATGACACTTCTTTTGAATAACACAACCTCACTACTTTGGTGGTTGTAATTAAAAGTCCAATTTCAATCAAAATGTCACGCAAGGTTTTTATTCAACAAACAACCAAATTCTTCTGCCATTTCATTTGCTTCAAGACACTGCAGCAAATTGTTCATTTATTGATCTTGAGTTGGTAGATAGATATGTCTATATATCTACATCTTTCCAGTTTCAAAAATATAAGAATATAGTCAGTAATTAAAACAAACAAAGCTCTTCTTAACACACATTGCCACAGAAATTTGTTATGTAGAGCTTCCTAAGGAGATCATGGAGGAAAACAATAGAAAATGCTACAAAACAGTTTTAGAGTAAAAGAGGAAACCTGTTTAGGTTCTGTTTGGTTTTTGTTTCCTTTCTTTGTTTTTTTCTTTTTTTCTGGAGATAGGGTCTCACTCCATTGCCTAGGCTGGAGTGAGTGGAGTGAGTGGCACAATAATGGTTTACTGAAGCCTCAACCTCCTGGGAGCAAGTGATACTCCCACCTCAGCCTCCCAAGTAGGTGAGACTAGAGGTGTGTACTACCACACCTAGCTAATTTTTGTTTTTTGTGGAGATGAGTTTTTGCCATATTGCCCAGGTGGGTCTCAATGTCGTGGGTTAAAACAATCAGTCCACATTGGCTTCCTAGTGCTAGGCTTATAGGCATGAGCCACCACACCTGGCCAGAAATCTGTTCAGTCTAGCTTAATATTCTGTCACCCTAAAAATAATGAGAATGTCCTGGCCATATTGACCAGAGAAATATATCATTTAAACAATCTTCTGTAAGTATTTAATTTAGCTGAAATTATATTAAGAGTAAATATCAGACAGTTTGATGATATAGCTTCTGTGAACCCACAAAGTTGATAATTCAGATTTTGTATAGTGGATAGATTCATGTAATTGAGAAATGAGACAAACAGATTGTAAGACACACTGGGTACTGTAAAAACTTAGAGATGCTCATTGGATGGAGCATTTTAGAAATATTGGTTGTGGGAAACTACATCTTTCTAATGTAAAATCATACATTGTTATATTCAAAATACATTGTCTTATGGGTTAAAACCTTCAGGGAGGAGAAAGAGAGCGAGAGTAATTCCAACTGAACATCAAAAACTCATAGTAAGATTTATATATCATATATGCATATGAGGGATTTAATATTAAGCATGAAGCAAGTTTTCTGAAGGAGCTGAAATTTTATATTTAGGTATCTTGTAGAATGATACGTCAGAATGCTAACAAGTTCCATTTAGGGATCTTCCATTTTCACCCCTGGCTGGTGTTAAAGTGCACTTTTTCTGAGGGAGAGACATAATTAAGAAGCATATGCAGTCAAGGATTATATGGCAAAAATCTGTGTCTCATATATGTACCTCTCTTACATCTTTCTTAGGATTGCTCTATGGAAGACTTTTTAATGAATTTAATAAAGTAAATCCTGGGCTCCAAGGTTATGGTAAAAATATGGATGAAGCATATGAAAGAATGAAAGCATTTTATATATCATATGCTTCTGCCATCTGTCAAGTATCCCAGCTTTTCCTAAAGTATATCTGTTAAACAAAGTATGTCTTCAAGAGAAAATAAGAGGTATATCAAGCAATCACTTAGTTTTACTAAAGATTTTTTAGGCATGTTCCCCCCAAAGTGAGAGATGTAATATATTTAATGAATAGATAATAAAATATTTGGTAGTTTTGTTGATTTCTGATTAGCTCATTAGTGCAAAATTGAAGGTTGTATCTAATTGGGCTGTTGTCAAATATAATGATGATAAATTAGTGTGATGGGATTTTTGATGGAAATACCTCAAAATCTGTTCAATTAAGTGACATTTTTATGCCAAAATCTCTTTATTTCTACTTATTTATATGAATATGTTTCTCATTCCACACATTATACAGCAAAGGTAGCATATATCTAATGCTGAACCTCTTTCATTCATTAATAAGTTACATTCATCCAAATACAGTGAATGAATTGGAGAAAAATAATCTAATTCATTAAAAGAATATTTTGGATGATTTATGTTTTTATTATATTTTTAAAATTTTTAATTGTAATTATCTTTGATAAATTTATACTTTTTTTAGTGATGATAAAACAAATTTGTAATGTAATTATCTTTTATCATTGAATACAAATTTTAATTTTATTTTACGTCAATCCACAAGCAATTTTTTTAAATGTTGGTGTTGGGCATCAGAAGGAGTAAGCTAAAAGGACAAGTATGTTGTGTTGGGCTTACAATGGAGATAATGGAAGAGATGCAGTTGTTAATCATGAAAACATCTTTGAATGAGCAGGAGAGAGGCTAATGAAGTGGATGTGACAAGATCATAGGAGGATAGATCAACGACCTAAGAGTTCAAAGTATCAGGAAATTATCTATGTGGTCACTGAAATTACCAGCAATTATGACTGCAATGATTCCTGGGAGTATGGCAGTGGGTGAACCAAAAGAGGAAATCCTCCAGGAATGAGGGCTGATAAGTGTAGTGACTTGTGTAGTGTCGTGATGTGAACTTTAAAGGTTAAGAAGGAGGTAGACGAGAGAGAGAATTATCTGGGATTACTAGTGAGATACATAGAGGACACCCACCCACCTCCTTGCCCATTGAAAGAAAGAGCAAAACCAGCCAAACTGGAGAACTAATAAAAAAGCAGTGCATGATTTTTCTGAATCTAGTTCAGTACTTCACTTTGTGGATCAGGAAGTTATTCTGAACTTTGTGCAAATTCATAGTCACTTAATTGTGAAGAATTGTACAGTGCAGAATGTGAATATAAATGAATACAGATTGGTTCCCTACACTGTCGACAACTTTAGTAAACTGATCACTCACATTTAGAATAATGAATCTCACACATTACAAATTCCTTCTCCAGAAAAAAAAAAAAAAAAAGACGACATTATGTCTTTCACATTCTAAAATGGTAAGTATACATATTCATTTCACTTTTAAATATGTTTAGTGGAAAGGATGACATTTAAAATATTTTTATCTTGTCAATGTTCTTAATGTAAATCATTCATAGGTATCAAATTAATGTTTTCATATACAAATAATGGGAGATGAAACAAAATTTAGAGGAATATGACACTAAAAGCTGGATTCAATTTTTAAAATGTTTTTTAACACTATTCATTCATTTCATTTACTGCTTTACTTGTTTTTGACCTAAGAAAACGTCTGACTATGTCCCTAATGCTCTATCTACACCTGGTTCCCAGTACCGTTAGGTGAGGCAGGCCTCAGTGCCAACAGTGCAGGGCACCGTTTTATTTGCCCCAATTTATAAGCAAATGCTTTAAATGAACACATTTAAGCTTCTCAGGGAGCAAAGATCAAATGCTAGCATTGTGGGAAAACATGTTTCCGTATAAATTTCTTTGCTTGCTTTTATCAGGCAATGAAAATTTTATAATGTAACATTTTTATTCTGCCTTAACTGCCAGTAAACTCAAAATAAAATCCAGGGTTCAACTCTAGGAACAAGCTGATTACAAGCAACAAGATAAGTGCTTAGACACATTGATTTCTCATAGTTTAAAAAGTCTTCAGTTCTGTTGATAGATTTTAGTGCCCAATTTAAGACTGTGTTTAAGGTTGTAACATATTTAATATATTTTTGGAAGAAGTACTGTTTTAATACAAGCATAAATATGTTTTCCTTCTTTATGTTTGCTCTTCAGATTGCATCATTTTAAATGTCTTATGAAAACAGAACAAGTAAGAAAACTGTAATTTTTTACATGTAAAAAAGATTTTAAAAGTCCTATGATTATTTCTCCACTAAGAGAGGGTTCACACTTGGAGAGAAAAAATTATTTGTATCAATATTTGCTAATGTTTATTAGATGTGGAAATTTCTAGTTGTTTCTACAGTTTTAATATAAATAGCTTGTTCTGTAAAGCAAGAATAAGCTATTTATTATATTTATATTACATATATAAATAAGGCATCACTCAATTACATGTGTGATTTTATTTTAGAACACAGAGTCTGCAAATTTACTAGAGTTCTCATTAGATACCTTTTTACATAACCAATGAACTATATCTCTATACATAGACAGATATATAGATACAGATATAATATTCTTTCTCATTTGAAAAAAAATTACTTGAAGAAGAAGTGACTTTCTGTTAAGTCAAAAAAAAAAAAAGAAAAGAATCGATCAGCTTTGAGGCATGAAGATTACTTGTTTCATATACATATCAACTAGTCTTTGTAGGAAGTGTAATTGAAATCTCTTTTTTCTGAATGAAACTAGTACAAATAGTACAAGTAAGCCCTATGCTTTTATCTTATAGTAATATATTACAGTTGCTTATGATTCCATGTAAGATCTGGTAATTCATAAACAAAAATTAAATTCGCAAACACTTCTTCTTGACTGATACACACACACACACCTTACACACACTTATTTTTTAGAAGCATATGATAATACATGTTTCTAAGTACTGTCTTGTTCTCTAATTTCAAGTTACCTACTATTTTATTCTTAATGACAGCATAGTTTATTCTATATTTACTTCCTAACGCTTACCACCATACTCTAGCCTTCTTTTATTTATTTTTCATGAATAATGAGTTCATTGGTTATGCAAAAAGATGCCTAATGAGAACGTTGCATCTAGTAAATTCTCAGGCTGTATGTTCTGAAATAAAATCCCACAGGCAACCTAGCTATGCCTTAAGTTACAAAAGGATGTATTTTCATTGAATTTCTATATTTGCAAAAGATAATGAAAAGCCAGTATGGTGAAGTAAATTCGAAAAACAGGGAGTTGAAAAAATAGTAGAAAATGAAAGCTGAAATCAGAATTTCCCTTAGAGACAACTGGCAATAGCTGAAACCTGAAGCTCTGGGGACTAACGGCTGGATCAACAGGAAAAGGAACATCAGGCCATTGGAGTTACAAGTACTGTATCCTTGAGCCTCTTGAAAATTTTGTCCTGCCCCCTGGACTTTATATTATCTCCAGGTTTGTGCTCATCTGTAGTGCTTAGCAGGTGCAATACAAACTTTCTCTAGACGAATGCTTCCTTAACCCTTAATCCTGGTTCCTTAGACTTCTCCCATTTTTTAATTATGATCTCAACAATCAAAAAGACAATCAGAAAATGGGCTACCTCGAGTGAAACTTAACAGAAACAATTATTCACAAGTTTAGATTTTTCAATTCAGTGATTGAAATTTTCAGATATAGAATATTAAAATTACATATACATTATATATATCAATGCTTCAGAAATGAACAGTGGAATAAAAATAGCAAAACCCAATGACAGTAAAAACAATGTATCTGACAAATCTGATTTGGAAAAAATGCATGACAAAAATTTATTCATAAATCAATATTTTAATGAATAACTTAAGAGCTGACTAACATAGCTAAGAACTGCTAGCACAAGATAATGAAACCATAAGCCAGCATGCATCATAGAGAGACAGGGAGATGGGAGAAATGAGAGAGCATTAAAGAGACATGAAAGGCAGAATGAAGGAAGATATATGTAACACATATCTAATGTGAATTCCATATGGGGAAACTGTAAAGAATGAAGAAGAGGCCCTATTGAAGAACTAACAGATGAGAAGTTTCCCAAATTTAATAAAAGACATGAATCAGGCTGGACACAATGGCTCATGACCGTAATCCCGACACTTTGGGAGGCTGAGGCAGGTGGATGACCTGAGGTCAGGAGTTCAAGACCAGCTTGGTCAACATTGCATAACCCCGTCTTTACTAAAAGTACAAAAATTAGTTGGGAATGGTGGTGACTGCCTGTAATTCCAGCCACTCGGGAGGGTGAGGCCGGATAATCATTTGAACCCGGGAGACAGAGTTTGCAATGAACCAAAATCACACCATTGCACTCCAGCCTGGTAACAGACTGAGAGACTCTGTCTCAAAAAAGAAAAAAAAAAAAAAAAAAGACATGAATCATTAGATTCTGTAATTACAAAGAATTCCAGGGCATGTTTTACAAAGTTAAATTTATACCTACATTTAACATAATGAATTTTTTTTCCTTTTATGAATTCTTATATAAAATGAATGCAAGTCTAATACTATGCGTTATTTATTTTAAAATTATTAAAACAATGTTTTATATAATACTAGAATTGTTTTGAAAATGTTATGGGTTTAGTTGCTATATCTTTGGTTTCCAAAATTCACTGGAGATTCAATTTCAAGATCAGAAGTCGGCGAACTATGGCTTGTAGCTGACTGTCTCTTATTAAAATATAATATTTTGGTATAATATAGACGTGCCCATTCAGTTCTTGTTTGTGGCTCCTTTTGACCTACAACAGCAGAGTTTAATGGTTTTGACAGAAACTTCATAGCCTACAAAGCATAATATATTTACTGTCTGATTTACTGTCTCTTGAAAATAAAAGTTGGCCGATACCTGCTCTAAATGAAGCCATTTTGATTAATTATTCCTGAGGAAAAAACATGATGTTAGATATCACTGCCTTTGAGTATGTTTTTTGTTTTGTTTGTTTGTTTGTTTGTTTTAGTTTTCTTTTCTTTTTTTCTTTTCTTTTTTGTTTTGTTTGTTTGTTTGTTTGTTTTAGTTTTCTTTTTTTTTTTTTTTTTTTTTTTTTTTTTTTGAGATAGAGTCTCGCTCTGTCGCCGAGGCCGGAGTGCAGTGGCACTCTCTCTGCTCACTGCAAACTCCGCCTCCTGGGTTCAAGCAGTTCTCTTGCCTTGGCCTCCCGAGTTGCTGGGATTAAAGGCGTGTGCCATGCATCTGACTAATTCTGTGCTTTAAGTAGAGAGGGGATTTTGCCATGTTGGCCAGGCTGGTCTTGAACTCCTGACCTCAGGTGATCCCTCCACCTCAGCCTCCCAAAATGCTGGGATTACAGACTTAAGCCACCATGCCAAGGCTGAGTATGTCATTTAACATATACATCTCTAGCTTAATAATTATCTGGCAGTATATCAGAGTTATAAGAAAAGTCAACATGATTAAAGGGTGGGGAGCTGACTTAAGACAGGGAAGATGACTTCAGGGAACTACAAGGCAGGAGCCTTGGGTGCAAAGGAGCACTAGGACATGTAAGTCCCTATAGAGGAGAGCAAGGGCTGTTCTATCAGATCAGGCCAACTTTAATAACAAAATCTGGCATCTCAAGGGTTAACTCAAATACAAAAATTATTTATCTCTCCCTCCACAATCCGGTGGTATTTGTAGGACTGGTGGCTCTGAACCTTGCAGATATATGGAGTCCCATATTCTTTCCATTGTGTGATTCCATATTGCTCTAGGCCTCAGATGGAGAGGCTAGCACACTGCAGGTTTTTATAGTCCAAGCTTATAAATGTCCTGTATTACTTCTGCCCACATTCCACTGATTATAACATGGTAGTATGATTATGACTGCATATAATAAAGATTGGAAAATGTAGTTTAACTGCAGTATGGCTTTTTAAAAAAGTTGACACATTTTTGTGAGCAGTCTTTTCCATGGAAATTGGGATGTAGAGGGCAAACATTCTAATTTATAGATTTGTAAGTTTGACATAGGCTGGAAAATAGTTCAAAATTATTTCTTTGCAACAATTGCAATTTTCTCCTTGATCTGTGATTTGGGGCCACACTCCAGATCTAAAAGATTCTGGCTGGGAGCTTTTTGGAAGTCCATCTCTAGTCCTGCACCTCAGCTGGGCTGTTAGAGTCATTCTACTCAAGGAGTGATCTGCAGACCAGCTTTGTTGGCATGACCTGAAAGCTCGTTTGAAACATAGAATCTTAGGTTTCAATGCAGGTCTTCATTTAGAAAGATCTTCAGATGATTTGTATGCACATTATTGATTTGTAAGCATCGGGTTGCAGTAATCTTCTTAGTCATGCCATGTGCTATTTGGTCTGACATATTCTGAATGTTTGCCCACCATACATGATATACTTACTCTTTTGATATAACTAGACATATTTATGTTGCTTCTGGCTCAAAATCTTGCCATCAGTAGAGTTTCCTGTAAGGAGGCTAAGGGACTTCGCTTATCTTACATGAATGTAGAAAAATACCAGAAGTTTGAAATTACTCCAGTCATTGAAAAAGTAATCTCAGGAATATTCCCCCCACCCCTCATTTATTTAATTGAGGAAGAAAAGGATAAGAATTTCTAGAGATCTTCAAACTAATGACTATAGAAGTTGAAAGAGAGATTATCTCTAATATTTTTCCTGCGGTATTGCCTTATCAGGTATAGCTAAGGTATAACCACAATTAACAAAATGCTTCAAAGCATACAAAATCATACATAGTGTCTCATACAAGTACAGTAATTGTTACTTGCAAGGTCATCTCCTTGTTGCTTAGCATTCATACATGTGTTTACCATGTTCCTTTAGTAAATAATATGGGTGCTGTATTAGTCTGGGTTCTCGAGAGAAACAGACCAATAAATAGATTTATTATAAAGAATTGACTCAAGCGGTTAGGGAGAATGAGAAACCCCAGGATCTGTAGTTAGCCAGTTGGAGACCCAGGAAAGCCTATGATATCGTGCTCAACCAGACATGAAGACCTGAAAATCAAAGTGTAAGTTCCAGTCCTGATCTGAATACAAAAGCAGCAGAAGACTCATGTCCCAGCTTGAAGACAGTGAGGCAGAGAGAGTGAATTCTCTCTTATTGTACCTTTTTGTTCTATTTAGGTCCAGCTACCCTGGGGAGGAAAAAAAATCTGCCTGAATGGGACTACTGATTCCAGTGTTCATCTCATTGAGAAATATTCTCACAGACATACTCAAAATAATGTTTCACCAAATATTTGGACACCCATGTCCAGTCTAATTGACACAAAACTAACCATCACAGGTAGTATAAACATGTTGTGCTTACTTGAGTTTATAACCAATTGTTTATATTTTGTAATTCCATTATTATTTGTAATTATAGGAACATATTTGTCATAATTATTATATCTCTGGTTTTTCTCATCTGTTTCTACAGAAATTAAGTTACAGCATAAATCCACATACAGTCAAGTAAATATGTGGCCCTAATGTTTTCAGATATTTGAAACCCTTCATAATCCTAGCAGATTTTAGGAGAAAAAAAAAGAGATTTTTTTTTCAGCAAGTACAAATGTTTATTTAATTATGGTACATGAAAATGTATCTGTGGAAAATAATCTTAAAGGCACTTTTTTCTCTTAAGCTTTCTTTATCCTCCTTCAAGTTAGAGTTTTATTGGAAAACATGTCCAACTTCTTTGAGAAAGGTGAATTTCTTATTTAAATATGATGTCATTTTAAAATTTTAGAATATAGAGGCTTCTTGTTCTTTTTACAGTACCAATTCCCACCAAGATAAAAGAAAACCAGTTTAATAGAGTCTTAGTTCCCTGCTTACTTTCTAGTTTTCATTATTCACGATACTCATATAACATGAACTATGTATCATATACAAATACACATCTGGGATACTCTCTGCATACACACATTATCATCGTTAGCATCATCATCGCCGTCATCACGATAGGTCGTTACTAAATTAAGATCATGGTAGCTAATAGTTTCAAAAGTTTCACAAGCCTTTTACATAACTCATGACTTGTTTTTTTTCCAATCCATAAGAGTGCAATACTACAGAAATGAACTAGCATTTTATTAAAAGAGAAGTGGGAAAAAATCTTTGTACAGTGTTTGTTTTGAAAAATCTACCAACCCACCACTGGGTAGTTCCATTCTAGAAAACTTAATTATTTCCTTGATCCGTATAAATAAGTGATTTAAAATAATTAATTCCGTTAAAATTTGATTTCTTTGGGCATACAAATTGGCTAAACCATTCATCCATTGATAGAAAATCACTGCTTTGCCTTAGTCGTTGGCTTTAAATCTGCAGATTGTCTACTCTTCTATATAAAGTAGATTTTCACATGTGCTCTACATTTCTTTCTGCTAACCAAAATAAGACACAGTGTCTACATTCTACTTAGTCACCACACAGTCTCGTTGACCTCATGAGTTGGGGTACAGCTCACCCATGCTCCCATAGTGAACATACTGGCTGGACAAGCAGTAGCACTCAGAGTGGATAGGGTTGGAAACCTGGGGCTGGTGTGAGGGCAAGGTTACCCTCAAGAACAACTGAAGAGGCAGCTGGAATGGTAAAGTGGCAACCCAACCTAGAAGTGCTAAGAGCAGGATATCTCACAGTTGCTGAAAATGTTAGTTGAGAGGAAAAGAAGAAGCATTTTTGGGAATTTCGTGCCATCTGACTAAAGCAACAGCAGTGTCTGATTTATCTGGATCTTTGTGACATTAGGTAGAGATAGTACTATTCCCTTTTAGGATAATGATTCTAGAAGCATTTATTTCCTAAGCCCACCCATGGATGAAGGTTGCGTTGGAGCATTTTGACTGATAGAGGAAGTGACAGAATATCTCAGATTCCCTGTAAATGGAATTTCATGTGCAAAACTGCTCCCTGCAGCATCATTCTGTCTACATACTCATCAATCTCATCAGTATTATCAGTTGGGGGAAAGAGGGCGCCAGCAAGGAGACTACTCTTATTACCGTATAGCTTTAAAGAGGTGGACAGAAGCCAGAGTGGCAATGAAAAGTCACACAGGATTCTCAGAAGAGATTCCTAGCAGTGACTTCCATGAGTAGATAATTTATAACCGAGAGTAAACCAAAGTTGGAAATTCTCAATAAAAGTATTAGAGTAGAAATGCGTAAAGTTGATTGATAAATAGACAATATCTCTCTCCTGCGTTACTTCACATTCAAGTTAAAATGTGAATGCAGAATTTGAGGACATCAGGTTAACAGCTCTAGATATGTTTATTTTCATAATATCACTTCTTCCTTTAAAATAAAAATTTCAATAACTAGATAATTTGCATTCTGAAGGAAATGAATTTCAAGTATTAAAATAATTTTTACTTTTTATTTCAAAGAATAAAATAAACACTTGTTTTGTAGCTTCAATGGGTCAAATATTAAGGAAAGGAATGACATAGCTGCCTTGGGCACAGGGATGATGAATAACCATTAAATAATAATTTGATATGACTTGTTTCACTGAGATGAATTTTTACCAACCTTGCTCTGGGGAAGAAGAAGAAGAAGAATGAGGAAGAGGAAGAAGGAAGAGAAGGAGGAGGAAGGAGGAAGAGAAGGAGGAGAAAGAAGGAAGAGGAGGAGGAGGAAGAAGGAAGAAGGGGAGTAATAGCTTCCTAAATTTTGTGTGATCTGAACACAAATCCATATGAACCCATGTAACCTGGATATTGTAATGTGCTCACTTCAGCTCACTCACTCAACATACATTTATTGAACATAAATTGTGTGTTGAGTGTGACACAAACTATACTTTCAAAAGTCTGTATGAAAAAAAGGAATTGACAGCGTACTATGTTTTCAGGACAGTTCAGCTAAGTAGAGGTTACAAATCACATGAATGATTAAAACAAAATAAGACAAAAAGCCTACAAAGAGTACTATGATAGACATCAACACTGACTGAGCAACTGAAGAGTGGGAGGTGAATTTTAACTCTGGAGGAGCAGGAAGTCTTCACAGAGGGCAGAACTTTGACCTGGACTAGGAAAATGTCTACAGTTTTTCCTGATAAAGAGACATGAATAAGAATTTCTGGCCTGGGAAACTGAAGATGAAAATAAATAGAAGTGGTATGTAGTTGACAAAAATGGGAAATTTGGCTTACGCTTAAATGATGGAAGTGAGGTGAAGTAGACATAGAAAAGTAGAACTGGGTCACATTGTGAAGAGCCTTACATGTTGTGAACATGAATTCGTTTCAAGCTGAGAGTGAGGAATCAATCAATGTTTTGTTTTGTTTTCATTCTAGTATGCCAATAGGTTTTAAAAGTATTTTGAAATAACACTGGATATGAAAAATCAAGTGGTTATTGCGATGTGGGTTTTGAATCTATTATAGAAGTAGGCATGGAAAAACAGGAAAAGAGGTATTCAAGAAATATTTCTGAAGCAGCTGATTGAATATTTAGGAAGATTAGAGGATCTGAGGATAATGTAGATTTGTTGGCAAATTCTGTATTTCCATGCTTGAGAAGAAAATTTATCTTCTAAACTATATAAACTTAGGTAACAACATACCAAATTCACATCATCTACGCTGAACAAAATAGGTCACTAATGATATTCTTTCAGAATACCAAGTAGGGCGATTTGCATAGGCGATACTTTCTAAAATGTGTAGGCAGATGACGGTTAATAACAAATCGTCCTTGTTTAGAATCTGAGGGAACAAAATGAAACAAAACGAACAAGTTCGTGCTACCAACACCTGGATGATAGCAGCAAAGTAGAGGTCACATCTTACACTTCAAGCTTTACGTGTTTATGTGTGTGAGTAGAAGATGTTTCTTTTAGTGACCAAAATGCTTAAAGACATTTTAAAGTCTATTTTGTTCAATTCAATTTCTTACTTTTTGTATTGGTTTGACAGTTCAGAAAACCTAGAATTAGATGAGCCCCAAGAAACACCGTACTTCCTCGTGGTTGACAGGGCATATTTGAAACAGAATTTCGGAGTTCCAACATGGATTGATAGCTTTTTTAGCTCTGTCATTTGAAGCTAGTGACTTCATCTTTCTGTACTGCAGTGTATTTATTTGTGAAACAAGAGCGATGGGATCCAGTATTATTAGTAGTAAAATACTGCAGTTAAAATGAGGAATAAATACTAAAAGCAGACGTTGCTGTCAACAGAGGGTAGACTCTGATCTGTGCATTTTGCATGTGTTGTCTCATTTAATCCTTGTAACAAGCCCGTAAATTATGTACTATGAGCGCTGTTTTACAGATGAAGAAACTGTGACACAGAAATGTGGGGTGACTTGCCAAGTCAGCATTTGGCAGCTCCGGGGCTTGAGCTCAAACAGTCAGGGTCCCCTGTCTGTCTTACAATCATGTTATCTTGACTCGTCGTGGATGGTTTTATTGTAACATTCATAAGTAGATGATCTCATATATGTAAAGTAGTTAGAGCAGTGTCTGGCATTAAGGGCCAGTAAATGTTGGTTGCTGTTTGTACAACTGCTATTTCACTACGACTTAATGTAATAGTTAAACTGGAGAGAATGAGTATCTGAAGCTAAATCCTTAACTAAAACACCCATATCTTCTCAATAATATTACTAATGCTTTTTTAGGGAAATCTCTATCACAGCAGCCTGTTACTGTTAATATTCTCCGTTTTTGTGTTTGTTAATTATCTGGTTTATTGTCTGTCTGGCTACCAGATTATGAACTTCAGAAAAGAAAGAAGTCTGTCTCCTTTCTTTCTCTTTTGTACCCAGTGGTTAGCAGAGAGCTGAATATATTATAGGCACTCAGTAAATATTTGTTATAAAGTGAAGGCAATAGAAATAAAAGAAAAAAATCATTTTCCATTGGTCACATGCATAGCCTATCACAAAAAAATATTAAAATGAGAAGAACATTTTCATTATTTTCTCTAACCATTAGAAAATTACAGCCATGCCCTTGGCATGAAGAATATGTTGTGTAACAGAATTGTAAGCAGAACCTCTCAAGCACACTTAACAGTCTCATTGCCTTTCTCACTGGATCACCTACCTGCTTTGTCTAAAGAGTGACATAAGAAGGCGGATATGTCCTCTAGAGCTAGAGCCAAGTCCAGGTCAGCTCCAGAAAACCATGAGATACCTTATTTCTGTTATGGGGGATTTATTGGCTTGGAGGAAAAATAATTACATTCGAAGATGAAGATTTTCTTTTTCCAAAAAAAGGTATTTATGCTAGTATATCATGCTATATATTATACATATTATTTTATATAGATGCTATATATTATATATGCTATATACTACATATTTATGTATTTGTATATAGCGTAACATGCTATATACAAATATTATATTTTTATACTAGTATATCATGCTATATATTAACTACGTTCTTACTTTTACAAAACTTAAATGTCTGATTCCTACTCCATGAAAAAATATCACCAAAAGAGATTTCTCTCCTTTATGTTCTCAGCAAGAATAAATTGTTAGAGAGTACTACTATGTCTATTTAAAAATCTTAAACCACATATTAGCTTTCACAATTTTGGAACACAGGAGTATAATATAAAGGATATAAACCAGACAGTGGAATGGAGTAAAATATTAGTATCAGTTATTTTCTCATTTTCTCATATAGAGACCTTTGGAGAAACAAACACAAGAAAGAAGACGTAAAACTTAAGGATTAATCAATTCTTTATTTAGGGAAAGCATTTAAGTGCCTTTCTTTATTTTTGTTAAGAGGTGATATGTTGGTGCTGATTCTCACCTAAACATGTATTTGAGATCAGATTTGTGAATTGCTTAGGATTGTATCTCCCTTAAATGACTGAAAGATTTTTCATCATTATGTGTATTTTTATTGCATGTTTGTTTTAATTAGTACTGAGTGGATAGTGTGCAAAAAGTCATGTGTTAAATCTCAAATGCATGAGCAATGGGTCTAATCCACAAAGATAGCATGGTACTGATATAAAATACAGAAATGATTATGTGATTTGTGGATGGAAGTGATGATCTTACAGGCATCAAATTTCATTTATCAAACATGAATACTTGATTTTGGTTCAGCTCACTTGATCACATGAAAATAAATAAGTATAGCATAATAATATATTGATGTTCATTGGAACACAGCATAGAGAATAACTCACTACCTCTGAGAGGTGTATGTTTATGGTTCTACTAAGTAAAAAGATTATGGGTGCTATCACAGTGAAATTTTAATCTAGATATAAAAATTTAATTCTGACAAAAAGAATGAGAATTATATGACAGGAAGGGAAGAGTGCTAGAGACAGAGCTTCAGTAAGATCTCTGTGGTTAGAGTAAAAGGAGATTGCTGTGTTGCAAACAAAGATGTCGAAGGATTAAACTTTTAAACGTTCAATTCTTTTTTTTTTTTTTTTTTTTTTTTTTTTTTTTTGAGAAAGACTTTCACTCTGTCACCCAGTCTGGAGTGAAGTGGGTGCAGTATGGACTCACTGCATCCTCTGCCTCTCAGCTTCAAGCAGTTCTCCTGCTCAGCCTGCCGAGTAGCTGGCACTACAGGCGCCCACCACCATGCCCAGCTAATTTTTTGTATTTTTAGTAGAGATGGAGTTTTGCTATGTTGGCCAGGCTGGTCTCAAACTCCTGGCCTCAGGTGATCCTCCCGCCTCAGCCTCCCAAAGTGCTGAGATTGCAGGTGTGAGCCACCATGCCCAGCCTAAACTTTCAATTCTACCAAGTCTATCTCTCTTTTAAATCAAGTAAACTATCCATTGCCTTCTCAACCTATTTTTTCTATCTTAATATGTTTAATAAAGCAATAATCCTTATAATATACTTACATAGTCTATAAATTGTATATACAAATGCTTATGCTGTTTTACTCTACTGTTCACAGAAACTTATGTTTAATATGTCTAGTAACTCAAAAACATATAGTGTCATATATTTTAAACTCTAAACCAAGCTCATATATGCTATATCATACAAATATTGAGAGAAAGTGAACATAATTTCGACCTCTAGTTTTTTCACAATTTTTTGAACTGCAAGATGTTTTATAGACTTCTCCTGTTTCTTGCATTCAAATATTCAATTGTATTTAATTCAAAGCTCCTTTTTAACATACTTAGGTTGAATTTTGCCAAGATTGAATAGAATTTTGTGTGTGTGTGTGTGTGTGTGTGTGTGTGTGTGTGTGTGTGTATTCACGTATGAACCATCATCTTTATGTCATTATCAAGAGACAGCAGTATTCTTCTTGGGTATAAGATAGCTGTTTGCAAACCATCTTTAGTCCATGAACTCTTCTTTAAACAGGATTTGGATGTATCACTTGATTAGGATGATGTAATTAATTTTAAATATTTTAGATTTTTTAGGAGATAAATGTCTGCAGCATAGTTACACCTATGGAAAAGAAAACTAGACTTTTTTCTTTTAAAACTGCAGAAATAAAACATATGTATATAAAATATACATATGTATATAAAATATATACATATCTCCAAATCACAAATTCCAAATCCTAATATTGAGAGTTTTAATATAACTTACATATGAAAGTACTTGATAATTGACATTGACATAGACATGACATACTGCCTAGATGGTGAGGATGATACTGGAGGAGACTTTCGCAGTATTTCAACATCCACAATGCAAGCACCAAGGGAGCAAGTATTTTTCTATATTTTGATCACCGCAATGTCCCCACCTCTAGAACAATATATTGTACATAGTATGCAATGAATATTTATTGAATAAATTAATACAGATTTGTAAACGATCACCCTACTTAGGTTTTAGATCAGTAAAATGAGAATGTAGGGATTTGGATGTTACTTGTCTGAGGGAGGTATGACAAAAGCCTAGTATGTGAGCTGTTAAGGCAGTGTTGTTGTCCTTCAATAAACTATTTTTACTGTTAAATGCTAAATTACTGAAAAAAGTCAACATATAACAGAGGTATATGTCCTAAAGCAGAATTTACAAAAATCTTATATTCTATATACTTCCTTGCAAAATCCTTCTATGGTTTACAGAGCATTTCCATGAAATTGAATAATATGGTACTGTAATATCAATTTTACTCTGAAGATTTTTTAGCTACTGAGTAGATAAAAATTCTTTCCTTCAGCAGCATGCTGAGTAATAGTCACATAACTGCATAGACATGGCTGTCGTGGTTCCTTCTCCTGGATCTTTCCTTT
The DNA here is from genome assembly GCF_001698545.2 of Rhinopithecus bieti. Taxonomy (NCBI): domain Eukaryota; kingdom Metazoa; phylum Chordata; class Mammalia; order Primates; family Cercopithecidae; genus Rhinopithecus; species Rhinopithecus bieti. The sequence goes on from NW_016806721.1 coordinate 228,126, forward strand.
TGTGACAAAATCAAGTTAAAAAAAAAAATCCCAAATAGACACATACAATTAAATTGCTTTGTGATAAGTGCTTTAAACAAACTAAATGGAGAGTGGGAGTTTGAGGATTAAAAGACTCTGTAGTTACACTGATTAGATGAGCCAATTTTGAGAAGGTGGCATTTAAGCTGAGATCTGAAAGTTGCAACTTAAACTTAAAAAGGGACTTTTGCCTTTGGGATGGCATCTGGAATATCTGCAGAGGCAGGCATAGAGGACACTGGGAGAGAAAGAGGAAAAGGGTTACTACACCTTGATGTACAACAATCAGTAGACTTGGAAATGCTTGCATCTGATAGTACCACTTACGAAAATGAAATATGCTGTCAAGTAATTATTATGAGACTCTCAGTTTTTTGCAGTGTCCACCAATGATTGGGATATTAAATTAACTGTCTAATATAAAGCAAACAAATTAAATTTTTGAGAATATGTAAACAAATGCAGTATAATTTCATGTAAATTTGACTATATTTCTATTTTCTATTTGATTTATTTATTTTATACATGTTTCCCAGGATAGTCCACTGGTCTTACAGTCTGACAGGAATGTAACAGTGAATGCAAGAAATCACATGGGGCAGTTAACTGGACAGCTGACCATAGGTGAGTGTTTTGGGTAAAGAAAGATTGCTCCTACTGTGCTTGGTGTTTTTGTTGTTGTTGTTTTTGTTTTTTGTTTTGTTGTTGTTGTTGTTTTGAGACGGAGTCTCACTCTGTCACCAGGCTGGAGTGCACTTTGGGAGGCCAAGGCGGGCCGATCACGAGGTCAAGCGATTGAGACCATCCTGGCCTACTGTGCTTGTTTTAATTGAGAAAAGTAAAAATATGTTATTTCTCTCATATATAACTCAGCATCCCATTACAGCCCAGTTTTCTTGTACATGATTTGACGTGTTATAAGCTGCTCATGTTTCCTCTATTTAGTAGTTATTACTCTTGTCAATATATTATTATGAGATTGAATTATATTTATTTTGCTGATCATTACTCTTGAATTATGAAATGCACCATTTTTCTAAGACATATTTTCATAGCATATGTTAAATTATAATAAATAAACTTAAGGAAACGTGAGATGATATAACATTTTTAGGTCTATGTCCCTTTTCTAGGGGAAATATTTTCTAATAAATTGTATCTGCTTATATAAATTAGAAATTACATGAGTTGAGTATAATAAATATTAACATTTATCAGTTACTTCTATATTTGATGTTGAAATTATGTGTATTTTAAGATTTATGGGCTTTATGTGTTATTAACAAATTAATGGTGAAATATTAATTTTTTCTCATCTCAAATAAATATTTTAACTTAGAGATTTATATCAAAATACAAGATGTGATTACTTGACTCAGTTTTTATAAGAAGGCAAATAAGTAATTTGTAATGTAAAGTTTTGATATGCATGTAGATTCTGAATTATTTTTATAACACTGTATTGGTTCTGTGGATAAATTGCTTAACGTAAACATTACATATCTCTTTATACATACATACACATATATATAAAGAGATAGAGAATGAGAAAGAGAAAGAGGGAAGTAAATTACAGCTTTGAGGACTGAGGTATTGTTATTTTAATGAGAAACTAATCATCTTTAAATGCAAATGTATGTTTCCAGTAGTTCTAATTAAATTATGCAAAAATATTACATTTGAAATATGAGCTTTAAAAACATGAATCTGGATTCTGTGTACTTAATTTGTAGGTATATGTTTTTCAATATTTGTTTCGATGAAACCAAAAGGGAAACATTTTAGCATATACAAATTTTCAAAAAATATAATTTTATTTGTAAAAATTGTTTCGCTTTACATCATAAAAGTTTGTCATTACATATCTATTAATTGCTACAACTGGATAATGTTTTGTGATAATTAGAAATATAGCAGTTATAGAGGGGTGCTATTAGCAAATGGATTCAAGATTAAATAAAAGAAATATGTGTATGGATATAGAACTAATTCAGAAGCAAAAACCGTCCACTTAAATATTCGTACTAATTCACTCCTGTTATGTTGGAACTACAGAAACTATAGGCCTATGGAAACAGGCCTAACCTTGGTAGATTTTCCATATCCTAATTTTCTTAAAGTTGAGAACTCTTCAGCCAGATGGAACTTCCTTTTGCAATCAGTCTTTGATATAAAAAGTTCTCAGTAGAAATGTCAAAATGTAAATTAAGAGTCGGGCGCGGTGCCTCATGCCTGTAATCCCAGCACTTTGGGAGGCCGAGGCGGGTGGATCACGAGGTCAAGAGATCGAGATCATCCCATCCAACATGGTGAAACCCCACCTCTACTAAAAATACAAAAATTAGACAGGCATGGTGGTGTGTGCCTGTAGTCCCAGCTACTTGGGAGGCTGTGGCAGGAGAATCACTTGAACCCAGAGGTGGAGGCTGCAGTGAGCTGAGATCCAGCCACTGCACTCCAGCCTCGGCAACAGAGTGAGACTCTGACTCAAAAAAAAAAAAAAAAAAAAAGTAAATTAACTGCACAATGGTTATATACCCATGCCCACTGTCAGACACAATAGCTACATAATTCCTGCCTATAGAGCAAAGCAATCATTTGATTATATGAAGTACAAATACTGTTTGCATTTCACTGCATGCTTTCCTGCAGGAAATAAAGAATATAGTGTGCTAAGATTTTCAGTTACCCTTCCAAACTGATTGTAATGTTATATTGATATTTGCCAAATCAGAGAAAAATAACAAGAGGAGGAGGGAGAAAGAAAAAAATGTTAACCTGAGTTTTAAATGCAGCAAATTATTAAGTTAATAACACAGCAGCTTATTGTGCAGAAAAATACATTTATTCCAGTGAGGATTTAACTTAAAACTATTTAATATCCTGGTCCTTTGAGTGTATTTTGATGATTTATGTATTTTACTGGTTTGCATATTTTAATGAACATAGAACAGAAGAAGACTAGGGCTGTGTGAAAGGAGATGATGTATCCATTTTTGAAACAAAGGCACAGGGAGCTACTTAGTAGTTGGTTGGGTGCCAGCAAACTAGTTAATCTTTTGGACCCTCAGTTTTCTCATCTCTAAAATGGGGATAATGACACATTTTGAATGCGGTTATAAGCATTATGGTGATGTCAGTGTCTACAAATGGTAGGCAATTGTATATTGAATCTATTACTGTGATGATGGTGAGTGTAATTATTGGTATCACTTACATTACAAATACAGTGATATTATGGGAGAAATCTCATGATGGTTTTCTATTCTGTGTATCTGTGTGATATTAGATAAGGTTGAATTATGATACTGTTGAGAGGTATGTTACAAAACACAACACAGAAAGTGTATCCCGTGTTCAGAAACTCTTCAATCATGGAAGAATAAATTTACCTTTATGTAGAGTTTGAAGACATACTTGAATGAGGCAATGTAGGAAATTAAAATTTATTTCTAAAGACTCTAATTTTAGTTGTGTATACATAAAGTAGCTGTTCTAACCCTCCTTGTCTATTTCTTTTCTTATTCTTTCAGTTTTTATGTGTATAGCCTTGATTATAGTAGAGTCATGATACTATTTTGCAATATTATAAAACTACCACACAAACTGAATAGTTATGGAAAAGAATTTCAGTTACTCTTCATTTTCTAAGTAAAACAATTCTGTTGTCTACCAATCGAATGCATCGATTTCTGTTAGAAAGGTATACTCAATTCTAAAATATAACAATTTGAATATTTTCCAGATTTTATTCTCATTGTACCATTTTCCTCAAAAATGTATCTAAGTAGTTTCACCAAAGCAAGTATCAATTTCTCTTGTACCCTACCTTTTTCTTTCTCTATAAGCCTAGCTTCCTACTAATTCCACTTGCAAGGATATATGTAGTTCAGCGATTAGACCAACCCATGTGGTAACTCTAATCCTGACTCACTGATAGAATTTTAAATCAAATTATTTCTAATACAACAAATGCAAAAGTGAAATATTTTATACATACACTGGCTCAAGCATAATAAAAACTAAATCTAAATATTTTAAAACTTTAGGAAGACAAATCAATTTGACAAACAATTTTGTGAATTGATAAAGTTTCAGGCTTTATGAATTTGACCAGATAATATCCAGTTTCTCCCATTAAGTCTAGGATTCTAATTTTCATGACCTTCATAACATTGGAGGAGATTGGCGAACTCAAGATTTCTTCCTCCAAATTTCTCTTCTTAGAATAAAGCTGAAAGAGAGGAATGAGATTGTTGTTGAGAAGTGGTTAAAGAAAGTACAACATCCCAAGAGGTCAGACTCCTTGAAGAAAAGCAAGAACTTTCTTAAACAAGTCTCAGAATCATTCTCCAGGTCAACATTTTCTATTATTTAATCTATAATTACTATGTTCTTTAGCAGAATATTATTTTTCTTTTATAGGTGAAAAAAGTGTGTGACTTTAGGTGTGTTATATATTCATATATGTTGATAACATGATGATATTTTCCATGACTTCCTATCAAAAAGGTGGGTAAAAGATGTAAATTATGCACCATCTTTGTGAAGTTTATTTTATTATCTCAGGAAACAACTACAGTATGTGATATATAGAATAAAAATCTTTATGGTAGTATAAATAAAATATGAAGTTTTGATATAGACTTTGTTTACAACATTAATAATAATTCTGTAGTAATTTGGTTCACTGAAAACGTAATACTCTTTCCCACAATATCATGAGGATAATTATATATTATTTATCAATAACATTACATTGATATTTAACAGACTATATTTAAACCACTTTTATAAGTAGTTAACAAAGTATAGGTTGATTTCAGTAAAATAATTTATCCTTTAAAAATCTTAGCCAACCTGGCTGTTTTTAAGCTATAGATTGCTTTTTCTTATGTTACAGAAAATATCTTTTATTTTTGATAAAGCAATGGCTAAAACCTAATATAATATTTTCCTTTCTCATGTGCGTTATGCCATCATTCTATAGCTGAAGGATAAAAATGAAAGGAGGATAAATTCAGAAACTGGAAAAAG
>NW_016806721.1:234289-250323 GCF_001698545.2 Rhinopithecus bieti
TCTCTTCTTAGAATAAAGCTGAAAGAGAGGAATGAGATTGTTGTTGAGAAGTGGTTAAAGAAAGTACAACATCCCAAGAGGTCAGACTCCTTGAAGAAAAAGCAAGAACTTTCTTAAACAAGTCTCAGAATCATTCTCCAGGTCAACATTTTCTATTATTTAATCTATAATTACTATGTTCTTTAGCAGAATATTATTTTTCTTTTATAGGTGAAAAAAGTGTGTGACTTTAGGTGTGTTATATATTCATATATGTTGATAACATGATGATATTTTCCATGACTTCCTATCAAAAAGGTGGGTAAAAGATGTAAATTATGCACCATCTTTGTGAAGTTTATTTTATTATCTCAGGAAACAACTACAGTATGTGATATATAGAATAAAAATCTTTATGGTAGTATAAATAAAATATGAAGTTTTGATATAGACTTTGTTTACAACATTAATAATAATTCTGTAGTAATTTGGTTCACTGAAAACGTAATACTCTTTCCCACAATATCATGAGGATAATTATATATTATTTATCAATAACATTACATTGATATTTAACAGACTATATTTAAACCACTTTTATAAGTAGTTAACAAAGTATAGGTTGATTTCAGTAAAATAATTTATCCTTTAAAAATCTTAGCCAACCTGGCTGTTTTTAAGCTATAGATTGCTTTTTCTTATGTTACAGAAAATATCTTTTATTTTTGATAAAGCAATGGCTAAAACCTAATATAATATTTTCCTTTCTCATGTGCGTTATGCCATCATTCTATAGCTGAAGGATAAAAATGAAAGGAGGATAAATTCAGAAACTGGAAAAAGAATAATCTTAACTGGTAGAGCTAGCTTTGTGTTTTTTATTTTGTTTATTTGTTTGTTTTGTTAGTGTTCTGCATTTCAATTTTAGTCACAGTGACTTTTGAGATACTTATCATGGCTACTTATGGGGTTCTATGTCATAAACAAGAAGAAGTTCCACAATCCCACATCTATATTATTATCCCAGTAAAACATTAAGGTTAATTGGGTATTAAAAAACTGAATGTCATTCTGAAATTTTAGTTTTAGAGTGTGCCTAAAAACCAGTGTTATGCTTTAAATAGGATCTCCTATTTCATTATAGGTCTCCTTGTTTAATGCTCAATAAATTTGGAAGAATGAATTCTGAATGAATTAACAGCTAGGAAAGGCTTGCTGTTATTGTGAGAATCATTTACTTGTCTTTGATATTCTCATTTCTACTTATCAAAAATCGGTGGCATAACCAAATTGTATAAAATCTTAATTATAATCTTTACTTTCTCATTTTCTGTTTTTCCTCAGTAATTCTTGAAACTTAGGCCTTAAATAAGCCTGACTGTATGTTAATAAGGAAGAATGTCATTTGCAAGCAATTAAACAAAGTGATATTTTTATTTATTATGATATTCCTTTTTCATATTTTACACTTTGAGCAATTAACATCACTTAACAATAGAAACTGTTGTAGACAGCTTCTGTAGCAGAGTTGACTCTGGTTTCTTCAGAGATCTGAGGTGCTTGCCTTCTTTTTCCAAGAAGGTTTATCAAGTCATGGAGTGGAGATGATGATAGTCAGATGGGCCACAATAAAGGTATCAAGATTGATCATTTGCACTTCTCAGAGTGTGTCAATCAGCTACACATTTAAAAATAAAAAAACCTCTCTCTCTCTGTGTGTGTGTATATATATATGTGTGTGTATATATATGAGACAAAAGAAGATTTGTTTGTTTAGAAAATTAACCATTAGGATTCCGAAAGTAAATAATTTTTAAAATTTGTTTTCCTGTATTTTTTGAGTCAATATCTGTTAATACGAGCATCCATGTTATGAAATAACTTCCATTTTAAAATTATATAAGTTTATGAAAAGATTCACATATATGTAAAGTTTATAAGAAGGCATATCTATCTTATAGAATAATTAAACTACAGTGATGCTCCTGGTAATAAAGATGTAAAAGGAAATATAACCAAATGACCCCACTATACTTTAAAAGAATGCATATGATCTTATGAGAAACAAACACATTTTTCTCACATGTGCTGAACAAAATATACATTTTGTTTAATAGAGAGAAATGTGGATGATGTAATGTGCACTATTTTTAATAACTCTACATTAAAAGAAGCATTGAGCCTAGTAATCCTTTAACAAAATGCTTTAAAGAAGGCTGGATGCATGACAAAAAGGGCAGTTATGTAAAATAATTGTGGAAGGGAGACAAAGAAACAGAGCATGTTTATTGGTCCAACTCAATTCACACTTACTTGCAAGACATGGTTTGTCTGTCTTTTAAATACAGTTTAAATGATATATAATTGGACCTGTGTTTGCCATTGGTCAGTTGGGGTGAGATCTTAAAACGTTAGTTGACTATGGCCGGACCTGTTCATTTCCATAATAGCATGACCTGATGATGAAATTAATATTGATGAAATTCCTTTTAAAAAAGCTGAAGACCTTCCCTAAGACTCTTAACTGGATTAATGCCCCTCTGCCCGCCTCCAACATCCTTCAACATCCAAGAACTCTCTCTCTCTTCTCCTCTCTCTCTCCTCCCCTCTCTGCCCCCACAACACACACACTTGCCCCAAGAATCAAAGCAAGGAAAGTACTAGGAAGCAAAGTCAGGTCAGGACAACTTTTAGAAAGATTTCCGAGTCCACACACATAAACTGATTAAAACCTCAGCATTCTAATATCTTCAAAAACTATTTTTAGGAAGGACATATACTTCACCAGTTAATAGCATGGATTCTGGAGACTGCTAAATCCCAGATCTGTCAACTGCCAGCTATGTGACCTCATGTACATTACTCCAGGCATCCATTCCAGGTTTCTGCAGGGATAATATGAGTATTCGCCTCATACAGTAGATGTGAAAATTAAATATGTTAATATATAATAAGGTATTGAAACACTTCCTGGAGCATAATATGCATTATGTATAAGTTAGTGATTGTGATTTTTTTGTTAGCCCTGCATGTGTACTACTCTATACACATGACCAAGTCTCTGGGATTTAGTTGCCTTGTGTATGAAATGAGTCTATTTTGCTAGATTGTCTCCATGACTCTTTTCTGTTCCAAGTCTAAATATTGAAAAGCTACTTTTTACCTTTGGATAAGGGAGTCAGTTGATGAATCTCCTGGTCCTTACATTGCTCAATATTTAGTTGTCCTGACAAAATGCCATCTGATTTGATTTTTTGACATCTTAGTCATACAGCATAGGCACATATTTTGCACAAAAATTTAAAATGAAGAAGGTAAATGAGCATGTCTAAATCAACATCCTAGTTATGGTTTTACTCTTTCATCAAGTTTTGGCTTATAAATTTTTTTTTTTCCCCAATGAAATTTAATCCACAAAATAATTTAAGTCCAATTAGCTTATTTTTGTTAGTGCTAAGCATAAGCATTTTTTTTGTTCCTAAATGAATAGAGAAAACATGTAGACGAGGGTCTTATAATAAATATTTAAAGGCCTTGAAAATGACATGTAATCTTGCATTAAAGCAATTACAGTGAACACCTGGGGATCGTTTAATTGACTGCAGATGGTATAGGACGTGTAAAAACCAAATTTATGTTTTTTGTCATTGACTCATTTTTTTTAACTTAGAGAATGTCGTAATCGTCTGGGATAATTTAATAAGAATGAATGTTTGACGTAAAGTGAGCTGTGCAAATCTTGAAGGGTAGATCAACAAAACACTTAGGTTTAATACTACATATACACTTCAAATGATGAAATGCATTGTTGATTTTGGGTTCATTATTAATTCATGTTAATAAATTTATAATTAATCCATTTGAGGAAATTGTAAGTTGAAGTAGATGCCTGTGATAGCAGGAGAAGGATGTCACACTTTAGAAATTAGAACTCGCAGTCTTTGTAACTCAGGTGTAATGAGAATTATGTCTGAAGGCAAGACACTAATGATTATGTTTTGAAAAGTTGTATCAAAGGAGTATTTATATTATTTTTTAAACATCCTGACTCATTATACCAGTTCCTCAAAGTTGTGCATTGTTTGTGTCCTACAAACAGAAATATGGACTGGCTCAAATATTTAATTAAATTCACATTTATTTGTAGAGATACAAGTGCAGAATCAGGGAATGCTACAGATTTTCCTTCCTGGAGGACCTAGACTAAAACCTGAAGGAGACGATTTGGCTGGTCATCTTCAATCTTTGCTGGCTTGCTCCTTCTCTTTCCAAGTACCCCATGCCCTTGTTTAACATCAATCACTGCAGTTCTACAAAGCCAGCTCCACTTGACAGTGCTCTGTGCTATGGTCTTAAAGACCATTCTTGCATGGTATTGGCCTCTGCTTCTCAAGACCAAGGGTACCTAATCTGCTAAAATAATTCATGCCTATGTGTCAATGAATTCTATATCTTTGAAATTTTTCCTTTTCCAGACAAAATATATGTATTTCAAACTATGACCTTTGGTAACAATATCTTTAATTGTTAAAGTGATTCTAGTCTTGAGGGTATAGAAATCAGGGTGATAGGATAAAGTGAGAAACAGTGCCTCTTTTAAGACATATTGTAAAGGTGTCCTCCTCCTTTATTCTAGCACTACTTAGGCCACTCCATCTCCTTATATATTAATAAAAAAGGTGATGCAAGTCTATTTCAATAAATATAATGCATAGACTATTTCTTAAGTGTGCAATACTGCAGAAATCACTAAGCAGATGAATAAACATTTTATTAATTTGGTAATTATATAAATTTATCCAAAATATGAGTATATCTCTAGTGTTTGAATTTTAATATTAAAGTAATTGTAATAAAATAGAAATGACATATTACAGGGCCAGTTAAAAGATAAAAGCAAAATAAAGTAACAAAAGAGTGGTTTTAAATTTTCTCTTTTAGATATTTCATTAGACCTTATGACTACATAACTTATCTGAAATTAATGAGTCTATAGCTTAAACACTTAACCAAGCATTGTTTTTAATGAGGCTCCCTTTGTGGGACCTCAGAATTGCAGGTGCATTGGAGTTCCATATATAATTGACTTATGGAGCATGCAGTTTTATGTTTGCCTTAATAAGAAACGTGTCTTTGGAAATTTGGCTAATGGGGCATAATGTTCACAAATGTAAGGTTATGGGAATAATTATCTGAAAACATCAGGAGGCAGGAAGCTAAATAAAATGTAGGAGTCCATATATATACAGAAGATCATTTACTTCAGTATTAGGGTTCCTAAATGAGGTGGCACCCAAGCCCAGATGACTGTCCAACAATACTAATTGCCTGGTCATGGGGTAGAGAGAGAAGCTAGGGGGAAACAGTTACTTATGATCTAAGTCTGTTAACTACAGTAGCATTTTTCTCCTGACTTTCACTTTGGATTTTGTATCTATTCTTGTATTTAGTTTTGGAAAAATTCCAAGTCAGATAATGTATGTACCAGAAAAATAAACCACGGTGGGAATAGAAACTTGAGCAAAGGAAGAGGAGAAAATGAACCCCAGCTATTCTTCTGTTTCCAGAAGACATTGCCTTTGCCATATTTCATCTTTCTACAAAGATTATTGAATGCAATTCAAAGACCAGCCTGCCACTTCAGGGAGGCCTGCATTGCAGACTAAGAAAATATGCTTTCTTTCCTCATATCTCTTCCAGAGGTCCTTATGATTCCACATCCTTATTCTTCTCACTTGCGGGTTCTTAGCTCACCTAACCTGTGAGCTACTAATTCAATCAGCTACCTAAAGCACACTAGAGTATTATAGGTAAATATATCTGGGGAAGAAAGCCTTCAATATTACACATTAAGAAATTGACCATACATATTTTCACATTAGAGGCTTTGAGAAATCATAAGTCACAAGTATAATGACTAAAATAAAAGATACAGACAGTACTAAGTGTTAGATTGGACACAAAGCTACTGGAACTTTGATATTCCTGCTGCTAAAATTGCAAAACATTACACCATTCTGAAAAAACAGTTTACCTATTCCTATCAAGTTACACATGCAACTACCATATGGTCCAACAATCTCACTCCTAGGTGATTGCCCAAGTTAAATAAAAACATGTTTACGCCATAAAGTTTATAGAGATATTTACAGCAGCTCTATCCACAATTGCCAACAACAAGAGTCAACTCAAATATCCTTCAGCAAGACAATGGATGAATACACTGTGATATATTAACACAGTGGAATGGTATTCAACAACGTTTTAAAAAAGCTATTGACATTATGTTAGGTAAAATAAGTCAGTCTGGCAATTTATATACTATATGATGGCATTTATATGACATTCTTAAAAGGACAAAACTATGGTAAAACCAGATTCATGTGTAGTTCATAGGGATGGCATGGAGGAGGGGTTAGGTACAAGGGGATAGCACAAGAGAGTTTTTGGAGGGTGATGACTCTGTCCTGTATTTTGACTGTAGTAATGATTACACAGCAATCTGCTTGTGGTAGGATTCATAGAGGTATACACCAAAAATTGACTATATATTAACTTGAAAAATTTTTGAGTGTTTCCAAAATTTACATGATGTCTGTATTTATATATATATATATATAACTTAACATTCTGAACACTAATATTTTCTTTTTTTTTATTATTATACTTTAAGTTCTAGGGTACATGTGCATAACGTGCAGCTTTGTTACATATGTATACTTATGCCATGTTGGTGTGCTGCACCCATCAACTCGTCAGCACCCATCAATTCATCATTTATATCATGTATAACTCCCCAATGCAATCCCTCCCTCCTCCCCCCTCCCCATGATAGGCCCCAGTGTGTGATGTTCCCCTTCCCGAGTCCAAGTGATCTCATTGTTCAGTTCCCACCTATGAGTGAGAACATGCGGTGTTTGGTTTTCTCTTCTTGTGATAGTTTGCTAAGAATGATGGTTTCCAGCTGCATCCATGTCCCTACAAAGGACGCAAACTCATCCTTTTTTATGGCTGCATAGTATTCCATGGTGTATATGTGCCACATTTTCTTAATCCAGTCTGTCACAGATGGACATTTGGGTTGATTCCAAGTCTTTGCTATTGTGAATAGTGCCGCAATAAACATACGTGTGCATGTGTCTTTGTAGTAGAATAATTTATAATCCTTTGGGTATATACCCAGTAGTGGGATGGCTGGGTCATATGGTACATCTAGTTCTAGATCCTTGAGGAATTGCCATACTGTTTTCCATAATGGTTGAACTAGTTTACAATCCAACCAACAGTGTAAAAGTGTTCTGAACACTAATATTTTCTTCATGCAACTATTTAATACTGCACTTCAGGTCCAGTGGGGAATTTATCCTGTATGCCTGGGTTTTTATAACCCTACTTGACACATGGTAGCCCCCAAATAAGTGTGGAATAAGTCATTAGAATATCTTGAACATTTTCTCCAAGGCTTATTTTTTTAGATTTTGGTTTTCATGAGATAATTTTCCAAAATGTGTGTCACTACTTTATTCTGGCTCATGATTCTGTTTGTTCTTTACTTCACATTTCTGAAATATGGAGGCATTCATAATCTTCATATTCAGGAACATTGAGTGTCTTAGAATAATGCCCACATTTCTTTTACTGGTGATTTTTGGTTCATTTGTGATTATATTGTTACTGAATATTATTTAAAGGAGTTTCTTGTTCTTGAACCATCATCCTTTTCAAAATAAACCTTATGATTGCATAGATCTTATCAAATAACTTGTGGAAACTTTTGACAAGGTCTGTGGTATGTGTGTAACTTTCTTTCTTTCAGAGGTATCATCAAATGTATAATAAATGCTTGTTGGTCTCAGAGATTCTCATTATTGAAATAACTCAATCCTTATTCTTGACTTAAAGCAAGTTTGGACTCATCTCATTTCATTTTCACTCTTAAGGCTGATAAAATTATTTACAAATAATTTCCGGTTGAGATAGCTATCATTGCTGTTGGCTTCGTCTGTTTTTATGTCACCTATATCTGCTATCTTAAGTTGTGCTGTGTGCTCATTATACATACAATGAACGTTTATTATACATGCTTCTTTAGCATATCACAGATATGTGGATAACAGCCAAATCTATCCTTCTGACTTTTTCTCTCTTCTAGCATAAAACCCAGTGAACCAATTATTATTATTTTTGTGGTTATGCCTACACCTGACTATCATGTTGATTTCTAATTCAACATTCATCTATCGCTGGGTATTTTAAAAACACTAAGTGGTCATTTAGCTCATCCTCAATTTTTAGTATTAAAAGATAGTGGTACCTAAGTTTATTTTCAACACTAATGTTTCATATTTGCTGAGAGTTTTTTTTTTAAGTTTAACAAAACTTATCAGCTTACCTTCAAAACCCAGCTTTTCTTTTTTATATTCTCACACATAAACAGCGTATCATTTAGAATAGCCCATAACTTTTTTGGGATACAACAAATACATCACCTCTGCTATGAGTAACTTTCTTAAAGCACGATAAAAATAGAAATTATCTATCATCTTCATTGGTTAAAATCACATTATCACATTGATAAGAGGAAAGAGATGAATGCAAGTAATGTGAAACTACTGCAAACTACATATGCTCCACTGAAAACGTGTATGATTCTTAGGAATGAGTAGCTTTAAAAGAGAATGCATTTAGAATGTAAAAAAAAATGATACGTGGCAAAGCTGATTTAGTGTCAAACAGAAGTTCACAGGGTGAACAGAAGTTCACTGGCTGCACGTAGAAAATGATGAACACCAAATATGCCTTTGCAAAATAAACCAAAAGAATTCCTTTATGTAGAGAATATTTAGCAGCTTGAGGAAAACGTTGGTAGGGTCACAGCATAAGTAACAAGAGCAAGTAGTTTTGAAATAAAATCTGATAAGTGTTTCCAAGAAAGAATATTAGGTGCTGTTACAAGTAATTTAATGATGACTATGATTTTAAATGGGCCTTCTGGCCTCCTTCCATTCTCTACTTTGCTATGCCTTTTCTCCCTGACCATTTTATAATTTTATGGTGACATAATAAAAGCTTTTCTGTGTCAGACCTTCCATAGATATGAACTTACTGTTTTTCTGTCTTTCTACATAGTCAACATAATAAAGTAATAAATAAATATTTTAGCATAATTGAGCTTTCACATAGGGAAATATTTCAAGATGTATGAAGTTACATAATATATTCTAAATGGTGACCCTGAGTTTTAGCATAAAGCTAGGGCAGCACAACTAGAACATTTAAAGGATTTTCCAGCTCACTGCTCCTGCATCCCTTTCACCTTCAGAGCTAGAAATATTCCCTCTGTGTCTGCCCCTAGCTCGCACCCACCATAGTACCTGGTGCTAATCTTATCTGCTGACAAGGAGAATACTGAACCTTATTGCAATGTCACTATTGGTTCTTTTCTGTCCTTGGTATTTCCATCCCCTATTAAATGAATTTCTGGATATACTAGTGTAATAATTAATTATCTCCTTTGTCAGGAAAGGTGGTTTGCATATGAAAGGCCTAGGTTCAAGTTCAGTCCATATTGTATTATTTTTAAATACAAGTTTAACATGTTTGTACATTATTTGTTCTGAAAAGTTCCTTTAAGTTTGAGCTAAGGGTATCAGAATAGTATCTAAGATGTGCTTTATTATGTAAATTAGAAATAAACTGATGAATAGGTACAAGTTGACAGTGTCCAGTTGACTTCTCTGTGCCTCAGTTTCTTCACCATAAAATGACCATTTTAATAATATCTTTCTACTGGAGCTATGTTGATGATTGAGTTGGGAGAAGTGAAATTCTTTTCACATATGAAGTACTAGAAAAGCGTTAGCTGCTATCACTAATAGTAATAATGTTTATTTCCCAGTGGGAGAAAAAGCAGAAGGTAGTTTTTACTCAGAGTCACTCTACTTTATATTGGATGGTGTGAATGATTATCCAAAGTAATATTTAATTCTAGCATCTTTAGTTTGTTAAGGGTTGTCACTTGATTTATCAGCATAGGCAGGTGGTTCCGTGGGTCATGGCATTCATGAGACTGCTGCTGGGTGCTAAGCACAATTAAATTACCTATAGCATCTGTGCCTTTAACAAGTAATTGACAGGACATTAAAGTTTTATAATCATTCCCTGTTAGTTTTCTGACGTTCCAGCAGCTCCCTAATTCTGGTAAAAAATAAATTAGTCTAGATGTGACTGTTTTAGATGAATATAAAAATGAGCAGTCAATTGAATTCTATTAATTGAATTATTTTACATGAGTATTCATTGAAAATAGACATTGAAAATCACCTATAGAGTTCACTATAGTATATATCTTTTCTTAAAGTTATCCATTCTCTATAAAATTAACTTACAGATGTAAAGCAATTCAAATGAAAATACTAGTGATGATGAAATGTTTCCAAATTATTCTCATTTAAATGAAAAAAATGTGAAAAAATTTTAATAGTGTGCACCAAATAAAACAAGCACCATAATTAGTACAGAGTAGAATTCGTATAGCTATTTAAAATCAATAACAATATAATAAGGATAAAATGTACGAAGGAACCATATATCTGTGGTAATTCGATGTAAGACCAAGATGTCCTTTAAAATCTCTGTGATGCGGGCACGATGTCTCACACCTGTAATCCCAGCACTTTGGGAGGCCAAAGCAGGTGGATCACAAGGTCAGGAGCTCAAGACCAGCCTAGCAAACATGGTGAAACCGTGTCTCTACTAAAAATACAAAAATTAGCTGGGTGTGGTGGTGCATGCCTGTAATCCCAGCTACTGAGGAGGCTGAGGCAGGAGAGTCTCTTGAACTCGGGAGGCCGAGGTTGTAGTGAATGGAGATTGCGCCACTGCACTCTAGCCTGGGCGACAGAGCAAGACTCCGCCTCAAAAAAAGAAAAGAAAAAAAAAAAATCACTGTGACTGAGAGAGGTTGGAATTACTGATTAAATAAATTAAGTAGGTAAAATTGGTTAATAGTTTCGAACCAAATATTAAGTCTCTTCATCTTTATACAATTAAACAGTAAATTGCCCATGGAATAAAGGTTTCATTTTTCAGTTCAAAACAATAAATAATGGAAAAAAGCTGTTAGAAGAATTTTCTGATCTCGTGGGAGAGCATCTTCCAGAATACATAATCTGTCAGAAGCTGCAGAAGGAAAGATTTATTGATTTACATGCATGAAAGATAAGATTATTCTGAAAGTCAATATTCCCTAAGACAAAACTGAAGTGGCTGGACACGGTGGCTCAAGCATGTAATCCCAGCACTTTGGGAGGCCGAGGCAGGTGGATCACGAGGTCAGGAGCTCAAGACCAGCCTGGCCAAGATGGTGAAACCTGTCTCTACTAAAAATACAAAAATTAGTTGGGCGTGATGGCCGGTGCCTGTAGTCCCAGCTACTCGGGAAGCTGAGGCAGAGAATTGCTTGAACCCGGAAGGCAGAGGTTGCAGTGAATGGAGATTGCACCGCTGCACTCCAGCCTAGGTGACAGAGCAAGACTCCGCCTCAAAGAAAACAAAAAACAAAACAAAACCTGAAGTAATGTAAATAACAACTAAAGTACCATCTCATTGGAGATTCTAAGAAAGGCTTACAGGAAGTGGTGGCAATAGCCTTCTCAGTTTGTTGGGGGACTTCTGTTACTGGCATACATTTACCCCAATCTCTCCTGGGTTTGAGACCCCAACTCCACCTTTTTTTTTTTTTTTTCCAAGATGGAGTCTCACTCTGTCGTCCAGGTTGGAGTGCAGTGGCATGGTCTCGGCTTGCTGCAACCTCCACCTCCCGTGTTCAAGTGATTCTCCTTCCTCAGCCTACTGAGTAGCTGAGATTATAGGCACACACCATCACACCCAGCTAATTTTTTGTGTTTTTGGTACAGATAAGGTTTCACCATGTTGGCCAGGCTGGTCTTGAACTCCTGACCTCAAGTGATCTGCCTGCCTCGGTCCTCCAAAATGCTGGGATTCCAGGCAAGAGCCACCACGCCCGGCCCCACTTCTTATTTGCATCTAAACTATGATAACTAACTGTGGGATTACGTATACACAATTGTAATGGTAATTCAAACAATGTATATAAAGCACGTTGCCTATTACGTCGAAACTGCAATGTGTAAGTTACTGCTGCTGGTATTTTTATTTCAGTGCATTGGTTCAGTATTATTTTGACTTAAGGGATATTTATGGGTGGCACCATATGCCAGGCACTGTGGTAGGAATGGATACACAACACTGAGCAAAAACAATTGCCTCTCCTGAAAATTAGAGGTGTCAACTGATAATTATAAACCATATGTATAAATTTACATTTAAAATTTATACATAACTGCAAAGGAAGCTTTTAGTAATTCATAGATTGTCTTTCAACATATGCTTTCCCTGTTGAAAGCTACCATTTTTCTAGAAGTAGATTAAATCTCCCTTCCCTGGTTTTACACACACATACACATATACTTACACAATGACATACACACATAAGACATTGCTTATAGACTTTTATCTACATTTTGAGTATGCAGGAGTGATTTATATTTCCATTTATCGGCATATTTTTTCCTTCAAGGCTTCTAGCCTCCGTATTTCATGAGTTACCTCTCCTTGGGCTTCCCCATGAAATTTTATTTTATTTTTTCCATGTTAGGCACACCAGATAAATCCTTTACTGAAACTCTAAGTTCATGTCCAAAGACTCAGGATTGTGTTCTCTCAACAATTACAACATGGTTACTTCCAACATCTACAGCTTAAGATAATAAATTTTGAAATGTTATTTCCTTTTTTGCTTCCCACATCTTTAAATGGTAGAAGTGGCTACAAGCTTTTATTAAGGTTTGATTTTTTTTTTTTTTTTTTTTTTTTTTTTTTTTGAGTCAAAGCCTCGCTGTTGCCCAGGCTGGAGTGCAGTAGTGCGATCTCAACTCACTGCAAGCTCCGCCTCCCAGGTTCACACCATTCTCCTGCCTCAGCCTCCCGAGCAGCTGGGACTATAGGCGTGCACCACCACGCTCAACTAATATTTGTATTTTTTTGTTAGTAGAGACAGGGTTTCAACATGTTGGTCAGGCTAGGGTTTTATTGTCTTATAACACATACACAGAAAAGTAAACAAATCTCAAAGGCGTCTCCTAAGGGATTTTTACAAAGTGAAGGCAGCAATACAACTAAGATCAAGGTCAAGATACAGAACAGCACCACAGAAGCTCAGGACTCTACCATCTGCTTCCTCTCAGTTATTACTCTCAAACCTAAACTGTTATTTGATTTTTGAAGTGTATATACATAAATTCCCATATTATACATTATTTTGCATCTGACTTATTTCTCATATTATGTCTCTGATAGTCTGCAATGATTTTGCATAGTTCTTCATTACCATCATGCATGTTATTTCCATTCATAAATACACTACAATTTATCCATTCTACTCCTATTGAAGTTTTCAGTTCAGTTCAGTTGGGGCTGTAGTAGTGCCACAAAAAGCCATTCTCATGCCTGCCTTTTGGTGTACATTTATATGCATCTTTTTGATGTATAGCTAGAAATAGAAGTACCAATCTATTAGTTTGATGCAAAATAATTGCGTTTTGGACCGTCAATGTTAAGTCATTATAACTAGGCTCAAACACATCTTTATTAGTCAAAATGAGAACCATTACAATCAACACATTTTTGTCAATGAGAAATAAAGTCTGTTCATTCCTGTGACATAAAAATCTGTGCTTAGGGATTCAAAGAACTGTTGAAAAGCATTTTCTGCATCCTGCTGGTTGTAGAAATGTTTTCCCTAAAAATGTTTTCAAGGTGCTTGAAGAAGTGGTAGTTGGTTGGTAAGAGGTCAGGTGAATATGGTGAATGAGGCAAAACTTCATAGCCCAGTTCATTCAACTTTTTTGTTTGTTTGTTTGTTTGTTTGTTTTTTTGAGAGGAAGTCTCACTCTGTCACCTGGCTGGAATGCAGTGGTGCGATCTTGGCTCACTGCAACCTCCATCTCCCAGGTTCAAGTGATTCTCCTGCCTCAGCCTCCCAAGAAGTTAGGACGACAGGCGTGCACCACCACGCCCAGCTAGTTTTTGTATTTTTAGTAGAGACAGGGTTTCCCCATGTTGGCCAGGCTGGTCTCGAACTCCTGACCTTGTGATCTGCCCGCCTTGGCCTCCCAAAGTGCTGGGATTACACGCATCAGTCACTGTGCCTGGCCCTCATTCAACTTTTGAAGCGCTGGTTGTCCAACGTGCAGTTGGGCATTGTCTGGAGAAGAATTTGGCCCTTTCTGTTGACCAATACTGGCTGCAGGCACTGCGGTTTATGTTGTGTCTAATCGATTTGCTGAGCATACTTCTCAGATGTCGTGTTTTCCCCGGGATTGAAAAAGCTATAGTACAACCCACAGGCAGCAGACTATCAAACAGCGACCATGACTTTTTGTGGTGCGAGTTTGGCTTTGGGAAATGCTTTGGTGCTTCTTCCTGGTCCATCCACTGAGCTGGGCATCACTGGTTGTCGTATAAAATCCACTTTTCATCGCATGTCACAATCCAATTGAGAAATGGTTCATTGCTGCTGCGTAGAATGAGAGGACACTTCAAAATGATGATTGTTTTTTTTTTTAAATTTCTGCTCAGCACATGAGGCACCCACTTACAAGCTTTTTCACCTCTCCAGTTTGGTTCAAATGCCAAGCAACCATAGAATGTCAACGTTGAGCTCTTCGGCATCTTCTCCGTGTAGCTGTAAGAGGATCAGCTTTGATGATTGCACTCAATTGGTGGTTATAGACTTTGATGGCTGGCCACCAAACTCCTCATCACCAGGGCTCTCACTGCCTTTGCAAAACTTCTTGGACCATCACGGCACTGTATGTTCATTAACAGTTCCTGGACCAAATGCGTTGTTGATGTTGTGAGTTGTCTCTGCTGCTTGACACATTTTGAACTCAAATAAGAAAATGGCTCAAATTTGCTCTCTAACATCATTTCCGTAGTCTAAAATAAATATAAAATAAACAGCAAGTTACAAGTCATTATCAAGAAAAAATAAAGTAAGAAATGCACATTAAAATGACGCATAACATAAACACATTTAAGAATGCATTCCAATATCAAACAAAATTTCAACAGTACAAAACTGCCATTACTTTTGCATCAACCTGATATTAAGCAATTTTGCAGAAACTTTCATCTTTACAATGTTGAGTTTTCTAATCTGGGAACAGATAATATTCCCCCTAATTGTTTAAGTCAGTTTTTTCTTTTAACAATAACTTAATATTTTCTGAGAGAGTATAAATATCTTTCATTAATTTTCTTCCTAGAGTTTTTCTTGTTTATGCTCTTGCAACTGGTATACCTTTTAAAATTTCATTTTCTAATTGTTGCTAATATAGGAAAATGCAAAAGTATTATATTGACTTTGTGTTAGAAATACACATGAATGTTAATAGTTTGTTGTTTTCCACTTTCTGTGAACAAGATTATGTCATCTGAAACAAATGATTTTATTTATATCTCTCACTCTTTCAAATTCTTTGCCTTATTATACTGGCTAGGGTGACCAGTTCAACCTTAAGCGGAGTGGTCCGGCAGATATCATTTCTTGTTCCTAACCTTGGGGGAAATTTTTCAATATTTTACCCTTAGGTAAAATGTTTTCTCTACATTTTTTGCAGACTCTATTACCAGATTGAGAACACTTCCTTCTTTTCCTATTTTGCGCTTAAAAAAAGTCTTTAGTTGGCCGGGCGTTGTGGCTCACACCTGTAATCTTAGCACTTTGGGAGGCTGAGCCGGGTGGATCACTTGAGGTCAGGAGTTCAAGACAAGCCTGGCCAACATGGTGAAACCTTGTCTGTACCAAAAATACAAAAAATTAGCTGGGCGTGGTGGTGTTCACCTGTAATCCCAGCTACTTGGGAGCCTGAGGCAGGAGAAGTGCTTGAACCCAGGAGTCGGATGTTGCAGTGAGCCGAGATGGCACCACTGCACTGCAGCCTGGGTGACAGCAAGACTCCATGTCCAAA
>NW_016806721.1:250866-257150 GCF_001698545.2 Rhinopithecus bieti
AAAAAAAAAAAAAAAAAAAAAATCTTTAGTTGATTTTAAATGTTCACAAGTGCTTTTGCTTCATCTCTCGAAATCATCATATGCTTTTTTTGTTTATGAGGTGAACTCATTAGCTTTTATTCTGAAATGATTAATGATTCACAGGAAGTGCCGTAAAAGTGTACAAAGAGGTTCCCCACACCTTTCACCCCAAGTCTTACAATATCATCTCTTATGTAACTATACCATTCAATATCAATGCCAGGAAATTGACAATAGGTGTTTCTTCAGATTTAACCAGTTACACATGTATCCATTTGTGTGCATGCATATCCCTGTTTGTGTGCGCGCGCGTATCTATAGAGCTTTATACAATTTCACCACATATGTGGCTTTGGGTCACTACCAATACATCAATATACATAACTGTTCTACCACAGTTTGTCTTCTGCTACATCTTTTTGCTTCTGCCCCCAGACTTTTCCTTGCCTTATTTTGCTGAATGGAATGTTAGGACTTAAGTGACTAAGAGTGGTGCAAGATAACATGCTTTTCTTGTTACTGATTTAGAGAAAAGCATTTAGTCTTTCCCCATTCTGATGACGGGTAGGTTTTGTTTGTTTGTTTGTTTGAATATTTCTTCTATTTCTAGTTTGCTGAGAGTTGTTATCACAAATGGGTGTTGAACATCATTAAATATTTTTCTGGATCCATTAATATGATTATATAATTTGTCTTTGTTAATTGATTTTTGAAAATTGAACCACCTTGGCATACCTAGAATAAATCCCGCTAAGTCATGGAGCAAAATTCTTTTGATATGTTAGATTTTGTTTGCTAATATGTTGTTGAAAACTTTTTGTATCTAAGCTCATGAGAAATGTTGGACTCTAGGAAGTTTGTGACTTGTTTGTTTTGTTTTGTTTTCACTGTTTGTCTAGATTTGTTACCAGAGTAACGCTGACTTCATAAGACAAATTAGGAAGTGCCTTCTCCTCTTCTGTGATTTGGAGGAGATGGTATAACACCATCTCGTAGGAGATCAGTCACGGTGGTAGGAGAAAGTATAGGAAAAGGATGCAAAACTTCTCGGAAGACCAGGGTTTGCAAAGCTTTGAAAGAAAATTTGGCTGAAGGCAGCTGAATTATCCTAAGAGCTTAGCTTAGATAACAAGGGGATGTAAAGAAACTGATCTAGATAAGTTAGTTTACTTAGGCCTAGGAATCTGGCCTTGAATCATCACCTGCAAGGCAGCTCTCTCAGGGGAGGCCCATTGTGTTAATTATACACAAATGTGTTGACTCAGCACCTTTGTCATTAAATCTGTGCTGAATAAAATGTCTGGCAGGTGAGTTTGTTGAGGCTGCAGCCGGATCTTTACAGCACCCTCCTCCTGGGGTCTGTGGGGGCCTGGTCCCCTAGCCCAGTCTTTCACTGGATACCTGTGTCTCAGTGCATGCCTTCATCTGTCTTTCGGCCAGGGTCTGCGGGTTGCACCTGGCACCATCTAGGCCAAGGTATTTTCTTTTTAGGATATTTTTAATTACACACTTTTATTTAAGGTTATGGGTCTATTTAGTTTATTTCATCTTATTTTGCTTTTGGTAATGTGTTGTCTTTTGAGCTGTTTTATTTTCATATGTACAAATTTGTGAGCATACATTTAGTTATGATATCTTTTTCTGAAGACTGCACTATCTATAGTGATATGGTCTCTTACGTTTCTGATATTGGTGATTTGTGCCTTCTCTCTTTTTTGTCTTTGTAAATCTCGAATG
Organism: Rhinopithecus bieti; assembly: GCF_001698545.2. Classification (NCBI taxonomy): domain Eukaryota; kingdom Metazoa; phylum Chordata; class Mammalia; order Primates; family Cercopithecidae; genus Rhinopithecus; species Rhinopithecus bieti. Next base: position 252,625 of record NW_016806721.1, read on the forward strand.
ATGTAAAACTTTTTCAAACAATTAGCTTTTGCATTTATTGATTTTTCTCTATTTTTTTCTGCTTTAAATTTCATTGTCTTCTATTCTTTTTTTTTTCTGCTTTTTCGAGGATTTTGTTTACCTTCTTTCCTAGTTTCTAGAAGTAGAAACTTAGATTATTCATTTAATTACTCTCCTCTTTACTAGAGCAAGTATGTGATGCTGTGAGTTTCTCTGGTATCACTGCTTTAGTGCTGATATGATATTTTCATTTCTTAGATTTTTAAATATGTATATATACATATATACATGTATTACCTGTGGAGACTTCTTTGCCCTATAGATAGTTTAGAAATGTATTGTTTAGTTTTCAAGTGTTTGAAAATTTTCCTGCTGCCTTTCTAATACTGATTCCTAGTTTGATTCAGTATAGTCAAGAAACATATTTTGTGTATTTAAACTGTTTAAACTTGTTTAGGTTTATGTTAGGACATGGAAGTGCTTTATTTGATGAAGGTTTCATGGTCAATTGAAAATAATGTGTGTCTGAATTTCATTTGGTTAAGTGCTCTGTATGCGCGAATGAGGTCCCATTGTTTGATAATATTCTTCAGTATTTGTCTTGCAAATTTTCTGTCCCCTGATTATTGATTTGCTCCAGACGACCACCGGAGTAAGTGCCAGAGAACAGGCAAGTAGGCAGGGTAAAAGAAAACTTTATTAACTAGCCAATGTGAAGGAGGGGCGAGGTTCACTGGTCTCCAGCGGTGGAGGCCTAGTAAGTCGCTCCGGCGTTCTCAGGTGAGGTTCCTAGGTCCGCATACGAGCAGGGGCCAAGGAAGTTCATGCCGCGCGCCCGCCGGGAGCAGCTTTTATGTCCTGGGCCTGGGAGTGGGAGGGCAGTGGGCGGGACATAGGCGGGTTGGGGGTGGGGCGGTAGGCGCGGCTAGGTAGGTTTCCATTTTCTCCGTCAGACGTCAGACTGTGCCTGCGCAGTCGACCTGTGTCTTTCCCGGGACGGGAAAGTTGACAATGAAGAACCCGGAAATGCACCATTTCAGTCCCTTTGTTCTTTTGTTCCCTCCCTCCCTCCGTCCAGACAATTATCTTAATTGCTGGAAGTGTGGTATTGAAGTATCCAGCTATAATTTGTGGATTTATCCATTTATTCCCCTCAACTCTTACCATTTTTACTTAATATATGGGGAAGATTTGTTATTTCGTGCATACCTGCTTATGATTTCTATGTCATCTTAGTGGATTTCTAAAATAAGTATATAATGTCCTTTTATTGTCCCAGCAATATTCTTTGCTCTATAATATTATCTAATACTCATATAGATATTCCTGCTTTTTAAAAAAAAAAATTACTGTTAGCATAGTACACATTTTCCATACTTTCAATATACCTATCCCATAAACAATATAGCTGAACCATTTTTAAATCCATTCTTGTTAATCTCTATTTATATATACACTTTTATTTTAAATGAGTTTTATATTTGCAGACTTATAGTAAAGCTAGTACAGGAAGTTGCAGTTTTTCCTATGATTGACATTTTATATTGGTGTGGTACATTTGTCACTATCGATGGACCAATATTGACATGGTATTATTAGCTTACGATCATAGTATATTCAAATTTCCTGAGGTTTTACGTTATTGTTCTTTTTCTGTTCCAGTATCCCACGGAAGATATCACACTACATTTAGTAGTCATGTCTCCCCTAGTTCCTGTTGGTTATGATAGTTGCACAGACTTTCTTTTTTTAATGACCTTGACAGTTTTGAGAATTACTGGTTTGGTATTTTGTAGACTGCCCTTCAACTGGGATTTGTTGAAATTTTTCTGATAATTACATGGAAGTAATGTATTCTGGGGAGGAAGATCACAGAAGTAAAACAGTATTATCACATCATGTCAAGGGCACATGCAATTAACATGAATTAATACTTGATGGTAGCTTTGATCACCTGGCTAAGGTTTGTTAGGTTTTCCACTGTAAAGTCACTCTTTTTTACTCTCTTTACATACTGTACTTCTTGAAAAAAGTTAACATGTTGAACAAGCCATAATTAAGCAGCAGGGAGTTAAGTTTTTCAACCTTAAGGGTAAAGTAGCTACATAAATGATATTATGACACTAGTATGTACATATATTAAGTTTTTCACAACTGACTGATAACTTTTTTACTTCAAGTGAAGTCTTGAAACTTTGCTTTCATTTAGGTCCCATGATCTTTTACATTTCTTGAATATTTAAACATCTTCAAATATTTAAGTCTTAAGTATTTTATTCATACATATGGAGCATTATATCAAATTTGATAACATTTTCAACTGACAGATATGATTTAAAAGGTTCATGAGAATAGTCATATATTTGGTCTACGTCAACCATTTTTTGTTATTGTTTATTTTATTTTCATTTATGAAATTTTAAGCATGCTAATAGCATAGCTTATCTATTTGGAAAGTTTCCTTTAATTATGTTTTCAGGAAAGATCTGCTGATAACAAATTCTCTTATTTTTCTCTTTGTATGAGAAGGTGTTTATTTTCCTTTGGTTCTTGAAGGATAGTTTTACCAAATAAAGAAATTGAGGTAGATAGTTCTTTTTTTTCTTTTTTGTGCTCGGAAAATAGGCCAACGATTTTTTTCTGGTCTCCATGGTTTCTGATGAAAAATTGGCTGCCATACAAATTGTTGTTTCCCTAAAAGTAATGAATGCTTTTCTCTCTAATTGCTTTCAGGAATTTCTGTGTGTGTATCTTTAGTTTTCAGAAGTTTAGATATGTGTCTTATGCATTTCCTTGGGTTTATTCTATTTTAGCTTCTTAAATCTACAGTTTATGTCTTACCACAAATTTGGAAAGATTTTGTCTATTATTTCCTTGAATATTTTTTATCCCCTCCTTCTTTCTCCTCTCCTTCTGTAATTTTGATTACGCAAATGTTATATCTTTCGTGATTGTCCCACAGTCACTGAGAATCCATTTACTTTTTTAGTTTTCTTTTTTGTTGTTCTGAGTAATTCTATTGATCTGTCTTGATGCTCATTGATTATATCTCCTGTTATTTCCATTCTACTGTTGATCCCATCCAGAATAATTCTGTTTTATTTCCATTATTATATTTTTAGTTTGATAAGTTTCATTTGGTGTTTTAAATAAACTCTATTGTGTTGCCTATTCTATTTTAATATGTTTTAGAAAAATTTGTAATTGCTTATTGAAACAGTTTCATTATTGCTTTTAAAAAATTCTTGTCCTTCATTCCTACATCTGATTCATCTCAATGTTGGCTTCAGTTGTTTGTCTTTTTTCATCCAAGTTGTGATTTCCTTTCTTCTTGCTATGATGAGTAATTTTCAGATTTTCAGTTGCATCTTAGACATTGTGGATATTATCTTAAGAGACTCTTGATCCTATTGAAATCTTCTATTTTATCAATCAGGTCACCTGGTTTAGGTTTAATGTGCATGTTCTGGCCTACTTTGTGGACCAAAATGTTCTAACAACATTTTGGCTTTCTGAGTTCTGGCAATTTTTTTTTTTTTCATTTTTATTTTTGTGTTTTGCATTCTTTGTTTTTTGTACTCTTTGAAGCGGCAAGGGGATCATCTGTTAAACTCCTGTTTGATGCCTTCTGGTGTTACCTGAGAAAACAAAAAACTTTTCTGTTTCACCTAGTATCTATGGGTAAGGGGTTGGAGATGCCATGGCCACAGGAAAGAGAGTTGCTCCCGTGGTAGGTTTTTCACTAGCCTGTTTCTCTTGGACTTGCCACATAATCTCTGCTGGTACATCCAGCAAAGGGAGGAACTAATGTGGGCCACCTTCTGCTTCTTGATGAAAGATTTAGGAATGCTGGTTCTGGATTGCTTCTTACTGCAATGTGAATGGCTGGGAGATGCCAAGCCTCAGGCATCTTCTGCTACAGGATCGAGGATTCTTGACTATCGAGAAGTAGAGAAAACTCAAAATGATACAGAAATAGCAGATAGAGGAGCAGTCACTATCTTAGGGATAGGACAGATCATTCAAAGAAGGCGTTCCCGTTCTTCCACCTCAGGACTAAGATTCAGTAAATTTCTGGATATGGCACAGCTGTGGCTTGTTGGATGGCAGAGAAGTCGTGGTACCATTCCTTTGGTACTTTCTGGACGTCTGTCCTCTTGATCTTGCAAAAAACTACTCTGATATGGTTTGGATTTGTGTCCCCACCCAAATCTCATCTTGATTTGGAGGAGAGGCCGGGTGGGAGGTGATTGGATTGTAAGATGGATTTCCCCCGGCTGTTCTTGTGATAGTGAGTGAGTTCTCACGAGATATGATGGTTTAAAAGTGTGTAGCACTTTCCTTTTTACTCTCTCTCTCTCCTGCTTCAGTGTGGTAAGACATGCTTGCCTGCCCTTCAGCTCCTGCCATGATTGTAAGTTTCCTGAGGCCTCTCTAAAATGCTTCCTTTTAAACCTGGGGAACTATGAGTCAATTAAAACTTTTCTTTTTTTTTTTTTTTTTTTTTTTTTTTTTTTTTTTTTTTT
>NW_016806721.1:257631-263496 GCF_001698545.2 Rhinopithecus bieti
TCAGCTCACTGCAAGCTCCGCCTCCCGGGTTCACGCCATTCTCCTGCCTCAGCCTCCCGAGTAGCTGGGACTACAGGCGCCCGCCACCTCGCCCGGCTAGTTTTTTGTATTTTTTAGTAGAGACGGGGTTTCACCGTGTTAGCCAGGATGGTCTCGATCTCCTGACCTCGTGATCCGCCCGTCTCGGCCTCCCAAAGTGCTGGGATTACAGGCTTGAGCCACTGCGCCCGGCCAAAACTTTTCTTCATAAATTACGCAGTCTCAGATATTTATTTACAGCAGTATGAGAACTGACTAATACCCTTTGGGTAGGTACTAGGGACATCTGTTTATAAGACGTCTTGCCTGAGGTCCTTTGCTGGGAAATCATTAGTAGAGAAGTATGGATGGCATCAGGGGAAACTGGTAGCCCCTGGGTGCTGCAGGAGCCTGAAGGCAGAGAAGCTTCATGGCCTGTAGAGTTCATGCGTGGAGGAGACACCCATCTGCAAGACCCGGACGCCAGGATGACTGCATAGCCCAGGAGCACAGAGAGCAAACACAGGAGTCCTGTAAGCAAAATACCTTTACTCCTGCAGTGTCGCTCCAGCACCCTCTACTGAGAAAGCATTATGCCAGCTGGCAAGGAAAACATTGAAAGGGTCAGGGTCCATTTTCAGGGAGGCAGGCAAAATCATGGATTTAGAGATGAAAGATGATAAATGGATTATTAGCACATTCCCTTTGGAAAACAAGAATCTCCCAACCACTTGCTGTTGCTGCTGGTAATATAGAAAGTGGGTTTCTCTCAATTCCAATACAGTCGTGCCAAATGCAATCAAATATAGTTTTTGACTGGATTGCAAAATACTGAATACAGTAAAAGCAGTTATGATTATTGCAATGGTCCAGGCATTCAGTTATGATACAGTTGTCTAACTCGTTGCTGTTAAAAAGAACAATCTTTGGCAAATAGTGACCACAAATAAATATTTTATTAAATAAATTAGAAATAATTGGGCTGGGTGCAGTGGCTCACGCATGTAATCCCAGCACTTTGGGAGGCTGAGGCAGGTGGATCACCTGAGGTCAGGTTATCAAGAACAGACTGGCCAACATGGTAAAACCCCATCTCTACTAAAAACATGAAAAATTAGCCAAGCATGGTGACACATGCCTCAGCTACTCAGGAGGCTGAGACATGAGAATCTCTTGAACCTGGGAGACGGAGGTTGCAGTGAGCCGAGATCGCGCCATTGCACTCCAGTCTAGGCAACAAGAGTGTAACTGTTTAAAAAAAAAAAGTTCAAGTTGCATAATACTATTTTAAGTGTACTAGAAAGGGAACAATTAAGGGTAATTCCAAGGGTTTGAGAAAATGGTAATGATGATTTTAAAACAGTGTTAATAATGGCCTGGCGTGGTGGCTCACCCTTGTAATGCCAGCACTTTGGGAGGCCAAGGCAGGTGGTTCACTTGAGGTCAGGAGTTCAAGACCAGCCTGGCCAACATTGTAAAACCCTGTCCCTACTAAAAATACAAAAATTAGCTCAACAGTAGTAGTGTGTACTTGTATTCCCAGCTACTTGGGAGGCTGAGGCAGGAGAATTGCTTGAGCGTGGCAGGCAGAGGTTTCTGTGAGCCAGCATCACACAACTACATTCCAGTCTGGGTGACAGAGTGAGACCCTGTCTGAAAAAAAAAAAAAAAAGAAAGAAATAAAAATAATAAAAAAAACTTAATAGTGTAGATAATAAGTTATATCAAACATAAGAATCACTCTGAAGTCTTTACAATTAGTTTGAAGACACAGCATTCATTTCACATAGAAGGAAATAAATGAGAAATATATTTACTCAGCTCAAAATTAATTATTTTAACTAATTCATAAGATAAAATGAGCTAATTATATTTTACTTAATCATGCACATTATATTTTCATGAAAATATGGAATTCAGAAATATTTAAATACCAACATAACTTTGATACCAGCTCTCATTTACTTACTGCTGATATATTTGATATATACATATCCAGCTTTTTCTATAAATGTCATAAATATAAGTGTAAAACAGGCATAGTTAATGAAAAGGATATTATATTGAATGCACATTTGCTGACAGAGCTTTTCAGTTAATATAATATGAAAATGTCCTATATTAAATATTCTTCAAAAACATAATTTAAATATTCCCATATATTCCAATACTTGGTTATTCCATAAATTATTAAGCACTTCCTGTATCATAGAAAATGTAGTCTTTGCACACTCCTGATCTGTAATTGTTGTAAGTGAAGCAGCATTGTTGTCTGGGGTATATACCCAGGGTTCGTGTCTCACACCAAGAAAATTAAGATCAGGAAAACACAGACAAGCAATGAGTTTATGAGCAGAGTTTAACAACTGAAAGAAAGAGAAAGCAGAACAACTCTCTCCTTGGTGAGAGAGAAGGGCTTCTGAATAAGAATTCTGGCCCACCATGGAATGTACCAGATTTTACAGGCAGGTTTGAAGAGGCGGTGTGTCTGATTTACATAGGGTCCACAGATTGGTTGGACCATGTGTGACGTTTACATAGCGTGGTGGGATGGCTGGCTACCTCACACTAATATGCAGATGGGCTTTCCGCGTGGCTGGTGCTATGTTTTCTGCTTCTTACTATATGCATGGCTGGCAAAGACATGGAAACATGGAGGCATCATTTTGAACATGCCAAGGCCCAGGTAATCTTTTCCTATTGGCACTACTACCAGCATTCACTTAAGAGAGTTTCCAGCTTGTTTGTCTATGTCTGCAGCTTGATTTTACAGGCTGCTTTTTGTTAGATATGGAAATAATTTGGGGGCTGCCTTTCATTAAAAGGAAGACCTTACTGAGGACTCTCCTACCCTCACCGTCTGCCTAATTTCTTCTTAACTCCGGTAGCATAAGTAATAATGCTATGATTAGCATCTTAATACATAATACATGTTGTGAATATAAGATTATTTCCTTAAGATAAATTGCCAGTTAATTATTAAGTCAAGTTTTAAAATAAGTTTATGATAAAACAAATAGCAATATAAGTAACTGTATAATTAAGTGTTTCCAGTTGTTTTATGATGGTAATAACCATCTTCACACCAAAAAAAAAAACCATGAAAAAAAGTCTGATTCCATTATAATTGCTAATACTGAGTTTGTTTCATAAACACCACTTTGACATTTGATAGAAATATCTCATTGTGTATTTGCATTTTTCAACTGTTGATGTGGTTGACGAAATTATTTTTGATATCAGCTCTCTATATTTTCTTTTTTCTTTTTTGTTCCTGCATACCTGCTCTAGATAGACAGCCTTCCATTTGGAATGTTTACAGTAATATTACCTTGAAACAGAATCCAAAATTACTACTTTGTGAATGTCTTACGGTGTCAGATTTTTACTTCAAATCAATGCAATGAATGTTTCAAGTAACTGCTAAACACATTTTCAGATGTTAATCATGTTAATTGTATGCATTGCCTTTAAGTTGTCTGTCATCCATTGAAGTCAGCATGCAACTTTAGCATCCAAAACTTTCAACAGAGCTGATTGCTTGAGTGACAGATTTTCATTTTAATGGGGTTCAATAAAGGGTTTTTATTATATTAAGCTAAACATGGTTAGTAGGAAGTACATTGAGTATAGGCATTTAAGCCTTTGTAGTAAATGAAAGTTGATTGGATTTAATCACTTCATTTTCTCTTTTTAGGGAAGAAACATTAATAGTCTATCATACTGTGTATAAAGACAGTTCAACATTTTCTGCCTTATTCAGAGAAATGAAAATCTTCTAAGTAGTACCATGCTCATCACATCCACCAACCAGTTTGCATTTCCAGTAGCCACATGATCAAATTTAACCCAAATTGCACATCAAGTATATTTTTCATATGCAAAATAATATGAGCTTCGCTCAAAACATCCCTGCCCTTCATGAGTTTTTAATCTAAAGTAGGTCGCTGTAGCAGAAGGGTAGAATGAAATGTAAGTATTCCTTCTTGAGATGTTCAAATATAGGGGAACTAATTGTTTATTTGGCAATCTGCACATACTTTGTCATCTAGTTTTCATTTAACAACAGAGCACTACTACATAAACAGAAGAAACAGTATTTTATGTATGTTCATTACACCTTAACATCGTAAACAAAAAAAGACACTACAAAAAAAAAAAAAGCTTTAAATATAGGAAACTTGTTCAATGTTGACTAGACTAGTATTTAGAAAAATGTAAACCATAAATATAGTAGTGCAGAAAGGTTGAGTATATGTATTTCTTTTCTGAACTCAGTATTTTACAATATATTTGCAATAAGATGGATGGAGCTAAAAACAATGAATCTTAATGCTACTCTGTCATGGCAGAATATGATACTTTTAAGAATAACTAAAGAACTGACCATTTACTTCTAATTTATAATTTATTTACTTCTATATTTATAGTTAATAGAATTCTCAGCAAAGTTCATCATATTGTTACATTTAAATTGAAAAAACTAGTTAAATACAAGTTGCTTAATTGACTAATTTCATGTTCTATTTGTAAGAATCAGACTATAAAGTTCAAGCTAGTTTAAGCAGAAAAGAAAACAGAATATATGAAAATAAACTTTATTTTAAACAGCCACCATCACTCTCTACCCTTTCTTGAAAAATGATTCTTTACATAGAAAGGAGTCTTATTGTTGATATTTGAAAACAGAGCACTAAATTAGCCAATTAAGCAGCTATTCACAAAATTTAAATAGTTCCCACAGAAATGTCAGAAAATAAGATGTAAGTGACGGAACCTCAGGGGTCCATGGCTAGGTGACATATGCCATTCTAGACAATGTGCTTGCCTTGGTGTGGACTGAAGGCCACCAGGTGTTCTCATGTCTATAAGAATCTGAGACAGAAACACAAACTTAGGGAAGGGGTATACTGAATGGAACTGCCTAAAATGATAGAGGTAGGGCTAGAGAAAGAGAGAAAGATTGTCCTATTTATAGGAATAAATTGGCATGGCCATTCCTAATAGCAGGTAATTTGGGGAGTAATACATTTACCAGTTATAACAGAATACAGTAGGGGGAGCAGGCCAGAGTTAACTGCTTGTTATATAAATAGAATAAATCTGTTTCTAGTGAACATCATTCTATAAACTTACATACATCTTAGTAAAAGTCATGTCACACATTTCGAGGGCATTGCTTTCAAATCTCACTGGATGAAATGATCTCTAATAAAGCTGCAAAGCAGAATTTCAAATGTTTTATAACTCCCCTTGTTGGCAGCTTAGATTTTTCTTTGTATACATGTGGAGATTCTGTGATGTATTTAATGTTTGAAATGAATAGTTTCATGCGTACTCCACTGTGTATGCTTTTTTATTATGATTTATGTTTACATTTATTTTATTCAGCAAGAGGTGAAAGTACCAAATAATTGGCTGGCTGTATAAAACATAGCCTTCACTTAAAACATAGGTTATCAGGGCGGAGCAAGATGGCCGGATAGGAACAGCTCCAGTCTCCAACTCCCAGCGCGAGCGACACGGAAGACCGGTGATTTCTGCATTTTCAACTGAGGTACTGGGGTCATCTCACTAGGGAGTGCCGGACAATCGGTGCTGGCCAGCTGCTGCAGCCCGACCAGCGAGAGCTGAAGCCAGGCGAGGCATCACCTCACCTGGGAAGTGCAAGGGGGAAGGGAATCCCTTTTCCTAGTCAGGGGAACTGAGACACACAACACCTGGAAAATTGGGTGACTCCCACCCCAATACTGCGCTTAAAGCAAACGGGCACCCCAGGAGAATATATCCCACACCTGGCCGGGAGGGTCCCACGCCCATGGAGCCTCCCTCATTGCTAACACAGCA